>NC_056732.1:87207143-87424614 GCF_019279795.1 Protopterus annectens | reverse complement strand
GCTCTTTGAACCTGCATATTCTTGTGAGCTGAAGTGCCTTTCTTGGAAAACCATTTTCTTGGTGGCTATTACATCGGCTCGCAGAATATTGGAATTGCAAGCCCTTTCCATTAAGCCACCTTACCTAATATTTCATAAGGATAGGGTTTCCCTTAGGACAAATCCATTTTTCCTACCAAAAGTATGTTCAGAATTCACGCTGAATCAAACAATTGAGTTACCTGTTTTCTTTCCTAATCATTCAAACCAGTTGGAATATATGCTCCACAAACTTGACATCCACCGGCATCTTTGCCTCTATTTGGACAGGACAAAAGATCTCAGAAGGGCTGATCAGCTGTTTGTCTCCTTCTCAGATTCTAAAAAAGGCGCACCTGTCTCCAAAACTACCTTGTCAAGATGGCTGTCTGACTGTATTTCTTTTATCCACAGTGAAGCGGGTATTGCATTACATAACAAAGTCAAGGCTCATTCTACAAGAACGGTTTCTACTTCTGCAGCCTTCTTGACCAGGTTACCCATTGATTCAATTTGTGCAGCTGCCACCTGGTCAAATCCTCATACCTTTATATCTCATTACAAAGTGGACAAGGCCTCTAGGGACAGAGCTTCATTTGGGTCTGCTGTCCTAAAACAGGTACTCCCGTGAGCCACCCAAGATTATGGTGCTGGGGACGCTACCCATCAGTAAGAATGAAGGTGAGATCGAACAACTTCACATTAAGAAGTTATGTACTTACTATAACGTTCCATGTGAGTTGTTCTTCTCGCCTTCATTATTACGACCCTCCCACCTACCCCCTTCGTATGTCTGGAAGTTCGAGAGGTACCATTGTGGTTTTGGTTTTCCGGAAGAGTTTCCTTTCTCACTGGACTGTATGATTTCCTTGGAATCTGGGGTAGGTTTTACACTAATTGGCAGCAAACAAGATCTGGGGAATGTAGTAGTGCATTGTGGGATAGGGCTTTAGCCTCGAGCTGTTTGAGACCTCGAGCTTTGCAAATAGGCTGACTTGAAGCTGATGATCGGCTCCGAACCCATCAGTAATAATGAAGGCGAGAAGAAAAACTCACATGGAACGTTATGGTAATTACATAACTTCTTATTTTTCATCATCACTAATGCCTGTTTCAGGTAGTTTGCCAAACAGTAAGTTGTGGTCATTTAGATCAAAGGATTTTGTGAGGTTAATGAAGACAAATGCTGTCAGGTTGCCTTTGACCGTATTAGATAGGATGTCATCTGTGATGGAGTAGAGAGCTGAAATGGTGCTGCTTCCAGACCAGAATCCATGTTGCTTCCTGGATAGATGATGGTATTGATGTAAATAAGCAGTAATTTGGTTGTATGTATTTTTTGTAATGTTTTACCTAAATTGGGAATTTTTGAGATAGGACAGTATTGCAAAGCAGTAGTTGGCTTTTCTAGTTTTGGAATCCGAGTGACTATAACCGTTTTCAATATCTGAGGCATAATCTTATTACACGACAACCACAAACAGCACCAAACCACAGATACGAGGAACCTGCCTCCAATAAAGGCTGTCCCTTCCAAGATTCCTCTTGTCAGAGGAATAGCCGGTGTAAACACTTCCACAAAATGCACTGTTGGATTCTTTTTAAAAGTTCATGGACCTTAATTGCAATACTTAGAATAGTGCAACTTTAAATACAATTAGGGAGAATATACATTAATTTGAATACTGTGCATTTTGTGGAAGTGTTTGTACCAGCTATTCCTCTGAAAAGAAGAATCTTGGAAGGGACAGCCTTTATTGGAGCATAATCTTATTAGTTAAGCAGAAGGTGTATATGTGAGTGAGTGAGTGAATGGGTGGGAGATGTCCTTAGAAAGGTGAATGAACCAAGGGGCTAGGTTATCTGAGCCTGGAGGAGTATCTATTTGTATGTCTGTTTGTCTTTTCGGCTTTTCCCCGTTAGGGGTCGCCACAGCGGAACTCCGGCCCGCTAATGATTGGTAGTAGATTTTTATGGTGCCGAGTTGCCAGCCCGATGCCTAATCTTCAGCGAAGGCACGCCCATTCACGCATGTTTTTCGAACACCACTCGACCATGGGGAGGACATGCAGACTCCACACAGAAGGCACTCCAGCCGAGAATCGAACAGGAGAACCTCTTGCTGTGAGGCAACAACGCTACCACTGCACCACCGCGGCTTATTTGTATGTCTGTATTTGGTCTAATTCCATCTCTTTGGTTCTAATCTTTTTGAAGTGGAATGTAAAGGGGGCATGGCTGTGAGAGTGGTAGGTCTGTGTTGTTGATGTGAGGCAGGTTGTCAAATTCACTGAGGGACTTCAACACATGACAGTTTGTTTTCATGGTGGTGTTAGAGGGTTTCAGGGAGAGTGGAGTTTGTTAAGTTTTTTGACCAGTGAATAGATTGATTACTGTCCAGAATCTTTTGCGTTTGGCTAAAAGTGAGATTTTGTTTGTTTTGGTAGTGGTTAATTTTGTGTCTGCAGACAGATTTATTGGATAGATTTCACAGTGAGGTATATTTGCCTTGGGAATGTGTGGAGGGGTTGCATTTCCAATTGTAACATGCTTCATCACTTAATCTGAGGAGGTGTTTCAGTTTGTTAAATGTCCAGTCAGGTTTATGAGGTCAAAGTAACCTTTGTACCAAGGGAAAGCATTTGTTTTGCAAGTGCAGTAGGTATTTGTAAGGTTGTTAGTTGCTTCAGTGGGGTCTTTTATGGCAAGTAAGTTTTAAATATTGGTGATCTTTATTCTGAAAGTGATAAAAAAGAATAGTAGTCATAGAATATGCCAGAACTGTACATGTCTTTGGTAGAAATTCTGTATATAAATTTCAAGTAGATTACCACAGGACCAACAAAATAGGCAGTTGTGTTCACAGGGGCATGCACATATTTTTATCAATAGTTGTCTTTTAAAATGCTCTACAAAATGGGGATGCAGTGTGTGTGTGTATTTTGACTTTAAATGACATGCTTGTGAAGAGTACACATACAAGTACATTTGCCTTTTGTACATGCATATGTGGACGTGTACACGTACAAAAAAATACCGTATTTCATTTATATATAAAATGCACATGTATTATATATGTGTGTGATTCTGTGTGTGTATATATTTGTATGTATGTATGTGTAACTAATCCTGTTAAAAAAGCTACAACATTTTCGTACAGATCTAATGGTATTGCATAAAACTCTAATTGAAAATGAGTGTCAGAAGTTGGAACAAATGGAATTCCAACTGGAGCGTTACACCAAGAACAAAGGAATGAGGAAGGAGAGCAGGAGGTTGAGGAAGGATAGAAGCAGATGACAGAGTTGCTTTTAAGTGTACTTGGATGGATAGCAGATTGACAATGGTTTTCCTTTATCTCCCACCAAGGACAGAGATTAGGTCTCCAAGGAAGTGAATACCATACTTAAATTTGATAAGATACTTGTTATTTTGATGGGTGACTGGAAAATTAAAAGTACTAAAAAGGGGCATGACAGTGATCTCTAGGACTGTAAGTTCAATGCGATTGTTATATACTTTGTCACCAATAGTTGGATTTATGGCCTGAAGGATGTTCCACTGTGTAAAATGGACAGATGGGAATTTCACTTATTCAGAAAATATACTTTCTGTTCCAGAGCAAACCAAGCCTACATATCTCAGGAATATGCTCTCAGACTAGAACATTCTCAGATCATGTGTTCATCACGACAAGCATAAAGCGAGATGGTGTGGAAATTACGGATATGCGTTGGCGCTTCCCAGCTTATTGGCATTTCCCAGCTTTCTTGTTGGAGAGAGACTTTTTTAATCAATGTTTAATAGATACATTAGCAGTTGGGTTGAAATAGCGAACAAAGGATGATGTGGGAAGATTTTTAAGGGGCAAATAAGGGAGGAAACTAAAGAGATATTTTATGAGGTATACATTCATTTGGTCGGCCGATGGATGGCCAACCGGGAAAGGACTGAAAGCAGTGCAGCAAATTCTCATTTGTCCGAATGCAATATGTGCGAAACACACAATATCAGCCCCTTTTTGACCCATGGTAGCACTTGTTTAGGTGGTAGAGTGGTCGGAAATGTCGCATTCAGTGTTATTTATGACATTCCGACCGTTGGCCACTTTGAAAATCGACATTCTGGTTCAGAAAATTTGACGTTCGGTTACCGCTAAGTCGATTAAATGAATGTGTACCATTTTATGGAGATTAGGTGGAGAGATAATGAGATATTCAGAGCTTTAAAAGAGGAAAATGTTGAAAAAGCAAAAGGAATAGAGGGAATCAGTCGGAATTTGAGAACAGGAACCAGCAGGGTTAGAGTAGACATGACAGGAGATTAGCGGTTATTTGGATGATTGAATGAGATGTAAAAAAAGCCTCTGTGGAGCATTTTTTTATGTCAGTACAACTAGAGTGAACATGTTGGCACTGCAGTTGAGTCAGCAGCAGGTAACGAGGAATAAGGAGTGTGGGGTACCTCATGCACTCAGAGGCACACAGGGCAGTGTGATCTCCCTGGAAGAGACCGAAAAGACTACCACCTGTGCTGCAGTGGAGGGAGAGTGCTGCTTGGAGACAATGCCACTTGCAGAAGTGAGGGACATCCTCCATGGTTAGCCCTTTTTATGTCCTCTCCTTGGTACCACGCTGAGTGTACACTAGTTAGTACCAGAGAGAAAAATGTTAAAACCACGAACCATCCAATGATTGCTGCCTGGTTGACTCTTCTTGCTCGACTGTTGCCTGGTTGGGAATGAATGGGCTTATTGGCCAAGGGAGGCACTGATGGTCCACATGCAGCAGGGGGCAACTTTTAAAAAGTAAATAAATAAGAAAGTGAGTACTAGTGTTAGGCTTCATAATCCAGGGCAAATACTGGAGGAAACTAAGGCATACTATAAAAATTTGTGTATTCATGCAAAAGGGTCAGAAAGCAAGTTTTGCAAAATATAAGGTTATTCATATAAGATACTGCTATCATAATGAATCAGAAGCATCAACAGGTGTTAGTAAAACCCAAAGCAAAGGCAGAAATTAGGCAAGCAGTAAAGGGACAGATGGTGAACAGGTCTCGTAGGTCCTGATGATGTCTTGGGGGTGGGGTTATTATCTAGCTAAGAAATATTAATGAATGAGGTTCTAAAACATGGCAGCAAACGTTATTAATGCAATTCCAAAAAGAAAGGAAAGATCAATGTATGCCATCTTCCAACCACCCAATATCCATGTTGAACCATGGATATAAAGTGTTTATGTCTATCTTGGCCAGAAGAATGGCAGTGATCGTACTGGGGTTGATACATTTAGACCACTGTGGATTTAATGGAAAGCGCCTGATATTCGATTATACAGTGAAAATAGCAATACAAAGAAAAGAAGTGGAAAGAACTTAACCAGTGTTGCTCCTTTTGAGCCTAGGTGACAAAAAGGCATTGCATCTTGTTTAACAGACATTTTATTGACTTTGATGAGAAAGATGAAATTTCCAACACTATTAGTTGAGTTGCTAAGCAATATGTGTGTGTGTGTGGGGACGGGACAACAGAATGAAAAATAGTTGCACTGTTATCAGAAGTATTTGAATTACAAAGAATGCAGGACGGGATGCCCCCAGCCCTTTGCTCTGTACCTTGAGCTGCATATGACACCTTTAAGGGAATCAATGGTCAAAGGTGTTCAGTAGGGAGTGGATGAAAATATCAATCTTTTTAGACAGCATACTTTTAAAATTGGCCAATCTGGAAAAAGATTTAGTTAGAGTGGATGTTTGATTGTTTAGGTAACATTGGTATGGTTTTAGGTTACAAAATAAGTTTAGAAAAAAACTAAAACAATAGCAGTGTATTACCAGCCAAATCAGCAAACGAGGGAAACATTTCTGAAAATATGGTCTGTAAATACGATTAAATGATTGTGACTGGGAGTGTGGTTAACAGATTATTTGAGTAGAGCTGTAGAATTGATGTATCAAAATAAAAAACAATTAGTACAATTGAAAGTATCTTTACGAAGTGAAAACTCTATTCCTAGACGTGGGCCTAAAGGTTCATTAATTGCATATGTGTATTTTAACATTTGTTTTATGTAGCAAAGACACGGCTGATCCTCTGTGTGTGTGTGTGTGTGTGTGTGTGTGTGTGTGTGTGTGTGTGTGTATGTGTGTGTGTGTGTGTGTGTTTTGTTTTTCCTTTTTTTGGGGGTGGGGGAGGCAAGAAAAATATCTTTGGATTTTTTTTTCACGGCAAGTTAAGAGACCTAGGATCGCATGGAGTAAACTTATGCTACCAAAGGTCAGGGAGGATTGAGCTCTCGGGATTTTCAGAATTATGTGAAGTCAGTTTTCTTGTGTATGTTTAATCCATCAAAATGGAACCAAATAGTAATAGGGAATCAGAATTTGAATATACTGAGATATTGGTACAGCTCATCAGAATTTATGATGGCTTATGTACTGGAGCAGGTGAGAAAGATTTGTTGGGATCCTCAGTATAAAATCTGATTAATGTAATTTATGCTAGTAGGCAACAAGAATGAATGGAAGGAGAATGATATAGTTGGTTCTGGCTACATAATATTGAGGTGATTCAGAGTTGAGACCAGATGATGGAGCAAGGTAAAATTTTGGCCTGGGATGATAGATCAAGGGGAGTTTTTGGACTGGGATGACAGAGTGAGGGGAATTTTGTCCTGGGAAGAGGTGTCAGTTAAATCTCAGTTGCTTAGGAGATACAGATATTTATACCATCTGTTGGTAGTAAGAGGGAAAAAGGTGAGACGGTCTGTCCCAGTGGGAGGAGAAACTTCCCAGCTGATTGAATGGCTGTTTGGTTTGAAAGATAACCAAAGGATCCCAGGTAGATTAGTAATATAATTATGTAAAACCATGTGTGTTCCCAAGCAAAATCTAATTGCTAAAATTAAGGAGACTTAGAGAAACATTTTACAAGCTGAATCCTCAGAACAACTATCTGTAAAGTTATATATGATGCCTAGATTTGCCCTGAAGTCAAGACATATTTGTATTTTTTGTGGTGATATTTGCATCAGTATTTTTATATGTTTGCCAAACACAGTAGTATGTTTTTGACTGTTGAAAAGAAGTAGTGGAGATGTGGGTAGTGGCAGCACAGTGGGGCAACAGGTAGCATTGTCAGTCATCATCAAGAGGTTCTCCAGTAAGTTTCTCGACTGAGGTGCCATTTGTTCAGAGTCTGCATGTCTCCCTCTGTTCATGTGGGTTTTCTCTGGGTGCCCCGGTGTCCTTCCGCATTCCAAAGACATGCAGTAGGTGGATTGGACAAACTTAATTGGACAACAGGTAAGACTGTGCATGCGTGTGTATGGTATGGAAGAATAACAGTGGCAGGGCTAGCCACCTGGTGATGTGAACATTGGCTCTAGATGATTGTCAGTGATGATTGTGACACCCAGACCACATGTGCAAAAATGGGAAAAAGGGGTTGTGGATGGATGGATGGATGGATGGATGGATGTGGGGAGACAGAAATGGTGAACGGGTGAAGTGTTTTTAAGCTGTATGAAGTTAAACATGTTCAAGGTAGAGATACAAGCATTATTAGCAGATATTAGTCAAGCTGAAATATAACTAGCACCTCAATTGTTTTTATTATTGTTAATGCAGCAAGATCATGTTCCTAAATACTTGTAGAATAGTATATGGAAGAGCTCTGGTGCCCAAAGTAATTGCAGGGAAATGGAAGCAGGTTGCAAGTACAAGGACAGAGAAGATAATAAAGGTTGTTGAAGAATTGAGGAAGGAGGAGGAGAAAAAAACACAAGGAGAGGCCTACACAAAGACATTTAAATCAAAGGCAGTTATAGATACAGTAGAAGGAAGCTGCAGAGCAAAGAAATGGTATACCATAGCTGTTATTAACTGTGAATTGAGAGAAAGATGGGAGAAAGGATTGGTTTAAGGAAAACTGTGGATGAGGAGACAAGGTTGGGAAGAGCATGATCACCTGATGGTATGAATGTGTGCAGGATGTCCAGACGTCTTGCCTTTGACATTGAACTAAATATTTACTGAATGGGGATTATGTGTAAGAAAAAGATCTTGTAACCGTTGTGCTTGATGGGGCATTTCCATTTTATGTATGGTTATAATCACTGTAAAGTAAACATTTGCATGGTTATTATTGTTGTCACCACTGTCAGCACACTGTTAGCTATTGTTTGTTTATTGCTGGGAAATATGATTCTCTAATGTTTGGATTGTAGCTAAGCTTTGTTGCAATAAAAAAATGGCTTCTTGTCTCAGCAAGAGTCACATTCCTTCTTTCACTACAAACAGTAAGATAGATTTTTTTTTTAATCTGACTACTTCTTGTGAAACTAGGATACTCTAAAACTAAGTAGACACCCTATAACCTAGCTGTAGGTGGAAAGATCTTCTTCAGAGTTGCACCAGCATGAGCCTGCACCAGTGGTGTACAGGGATAAAGCCGTGACTAAGCCCCAGAAGACCAGTGTTTGATTAGCAGCTTACCCACCTGATGGTGCAGACATGAAGGATGGACGTGCCATTTGTACTAGGGGGCATGCTGAGTGGAGATCTCCCTGAGCTGTCATGGAGGTTGGAGCTGACTGAGAGGCAGACTGCAAGGATGAGCTTGTAAGAGATCTAGGATGGGGAACGTGTTAATGATCCTGGGTGGACTTGTTCTTAAGCCACTCCTCATTGCCTGCTCAGTTGAACAACAGATGTCAGCATGCTGGGAGAGGCAGACTTGCCACTGAGTACACGATGGCTCTTGGTGACATGTCTCCCCTTGGGAGTTATCACTCTTCAGGCATTACTAAAGTGCATTGTAACATTCATGCAGCAAGAAATCCATGGCACTGTGTGATTCCAGGGTCATGTTGAGGACGGCCTGGCAAGAGCAGTTATGAGACCAGGAGTTTATGAGGCAATAGCAACCGGGAGAATAGTTGGTTGACAAAGTGGGAATGGGAGGAATTACAACAGTATTCTGGAATGCCCTCCAGTCCAAATTATGGAAAATAACCAACATAACTTATGTTACGACTATATGTTAGCATGACTGGGACTTAGTATTATTTATTTATTTTATTTATTTTTATTTTACATTTGTTTACTGGGATAGTCCGACTGGATTCATGTCCATTTTCAGTGGAGGCCCAGGGAGAAAAGCTCCACATAGACAAACTTACATAGATTACACAGAAGTTAGCAAACAATTATAAAAACAAAGTGATTATATACAATGGGTTAGTAGTGTTCCCTAGTAGGGACTCACAATTCTCATGGACAGACAGTTAAAAGTAAGAGACATCAGATTGGAAGCAGAGCTTGGTGACGTAGTTACAAGTTATGATAATTTCAGAATATGCTTTTAGTTTATAACTTAATCAGGGTTGGTACATGGGCATAACCAATTAACTTTGAGATACTGTTTGAGGTTTTTTTTAAGAGACTTTTGGAGGATTGTAGGGTTATATAGTTTGGCAACGAATTCCAGGTTTTGCCAATGAAGTTGGCAAACAGGGATGCACCAGCAGAGTTATTAGCTTTGTGGGTTTGGACCAGTAGTATATCGTCTGACTACTAGGGATCTTAGTTTGCTATATGGCTTAATAATATTTTTAAGAGAGGGGGTATCCTCAGGGTGGTACAAATGTTGTGCTCTATTAAGAGTTGATTGAATTGAATTAAGCTGGGCAGTTATAGCCACTCTAGTTGTTTAAGGTTCTGGCAGTGGTGGGTTCTATAGGTGGAGCCACTGGCGAATCTGGCAATATGATTGTAGCTATGGGACAGCTTACCTAGTTCGGATTTGTTGAGGTTTGGGAGTACAGGCAAGGCATATAAAAGAGTAGAGAGTAGGTGTGATTGGGCGATTGCAGCCCTAGCCAGTGGGGTTAAAAATGTCTTGCTTCTATACAGTGATCCAAGCTTCTTATTGATGGTCTGTATGGTTTTGTTGACCTGTAGGTCAAATTTGAGATTATTGTCTATGATAACCCCTAGCAGTTTGGTGTGATTATCTGGGGAAATAGTGGTACCATTGTTAGATGTGACAGAGAATGAAAGTGTGGTGGATCTACTAGTGGGAGAGAAGAGTAGAAGTTTAGTTTTATTGCATAATGCAATGCAAGCAAATGGGCTTCTCTCACCGGGCCTCTGCTGAAAGTGGATATTATCCAGTTAGATTTCCTGATAAACAAAGACAAATAAATAGCACTTTTTTACAAACAGCTCAAGCTTTACCAAAAAAAGAGTGTTCTGGGTGCATTGTCAATGGATTAGTAATATGTCTCACCTGTATATTCCACAGATCTTACTTAATTGCCTTACAACAGCAGTAACCCTGTGCTTTCATTGGTTTCATCCACCTTGTACATCTTTTGTTTATGTATATCTATATATATATAAACATGAAAATACAACAAAAACTACAAATTTTAAATGAAAATATGTGGGGTCTACACCCCCACACCCCCAAATGTCGGGGGCTGTGCCCCCCACACACCCCTAACTATATATATCAACTCCAGGGTCGCACAACATTGGGGAGGGGGGCAATTCCCAGGTTTTTGCCTTGAATACTGGTTGTCGACCAAATGAATGCCGATCAAATGGTCTGTCGATCTTATGAAGTAGAACCATATATATATATATATATATATATATATATATATATATATATATATGTATATATATTTATATATATATATATATATATATATATATATATATCTACTTTGTATAAATGTAGATTCTTCACTAGTATATTTTAGTACTAAATAATTGCTAAGTGCATGCAAATGTAATACATAATTCTCTCAAAATTTGGACCATTGCTTATGTGTTTTTCTCAAGCTACCTCAGCTACTGCTTGTAGTATGTTGCTACGCTACATTTCTTATTGTTTATATGGCATTCTTGTGTTCCTTCTTTAATGTGTAAAAAATCTGTACTTTTATTGTGTAATTTCTTTTTCCTTTCCTTTTATATGTTTGTAGTTGCTGTCAGGTCCAGGTTCTGACTTGAAAGGCCCTATCAGCTCACCACTTGCTTACCAAACTCAAGTAAATGAGACCCAGAATGCTGAAGGGTGAGCAGGGCTCTGCAGAATAATACCCCTACCACATCATAGTGACATATGTACAGTTAGTGAGCCCAGCTCTTAACCACTGAGAGAAATGGTTCACCTAGGGCAGCAGTGCCTTATTTGACAAGACAAGGCTGTAGTTAGCCAACCACCAAGTGCCTGAACAAGTGACAGATCAAGTATGCAGCACCTCCAAAGGGAGAGTGACAGGACCGGTGTTAACATTTTGGGGGCTCCAAGCAAATGTTAAGTTAGGGGTCTCCTGTTGACTTCTAGTCCAAGTCCTGTTACTGTCATCCCTCCTAAGCAAGCTTTTAGTTCATGCTGCAAAGTTTTAGGAGTAGTATGCACAGACTGACCTGTAGCTACAGTACTGTAATGTTATGACAAACCTGTTTACCACACTGTGTTGTCCCATCTCACAAAGGAATATTCACAGTTATTGGCATTTAGTTGCAATAATGATACATTAATGCAACTCTGTATACTGGCTGGACTTAGGTGAAAAGGTGCCCTAGGCATGACCTACTGCTTTATCCCCCCAACAAACACACATGCTCACACACACACATCCCCCAGTGCTCTCCCCTGTTACTCTCTATCTTGGGCTGACCACATCATGCATATTACTTTTTTCTTTCCATTTCTCAGATTTTGCCTTAACTCTTTAACTTTTTCTTAAGAAGCCATAACTTTCTCTGTGCTCTGAAGTGCATTTTAAAGTTTTTTTTATACACAACTTTTTCATCTAATGATGGCTTTAAGAAAAGTTATGATTAAGGAAGGAAATTCAGTGTTGCTATTCAACTTTTGTTTTCCATGCATCCTTTCAATAAACCTTTCCTGACCAAGAAAGCTCAGTAGTAATAACCATTTAGAAAAAAAAACTCAATTAAGCTGGGGGCCCCACAAGGGTTACAGTTGCTGGGATGCAATTTAGAGCATTTTCCCAACCTTTTAATCCAATGGTGGCCTAAACAATACTCATAAGTAAAAAGGATTCTGCCTTATTTTTTTTCTTTCAAGGCATAGATAAATTGTGCCCAAGGCTTAATGTTCAAAGCTGACAAAATAGTAGATCACAGTAAACAAGACAGTTGTTGTGAGGAATCACATATCCTATCAGGGAATAGTGTCTGCCTCCCTAACCCTCCAAAAATGCCAGTCACTGCCTGTCCATCTCTCTGGTGTTAGATTGGTATGAAAGCAGAGGTTCAAATGGCTACAGTCATGCATTTCAAGTGACTGCTGTCATGCATAATACAAAACATGTCTCCTTACTCCTCACCCCAATCCCCAAAGTTAGCCAGCTGCATAACTGACTGATGTGTGAATGTGAGGAAAGTGAAAAAAAAATGATTACATCAATGTATTCCACTTTGTTGTTTCTAGACAGTACACTGCCCCTACAGAATTTATGATAACCTTTTTTGTACACCTCTGATGACTGTGGGAAAAGTAAAAGAAACTGACCACACTGTCCCCAGCCAAAACACAAGCTATAATGACCTCATGTACACACCTCTAAGGTTTGACTGTGATGACACACACAGCTGAGCAGGGCTGGTCTGAGAAGGGGTGTGGTTGAGAGTAGAAGCCACCACTAAGTCTTAGTCACAATCCATTTATACAGTCTGGGGTGTGGGGGCCACCAGATTCCTAGAAGATCTAGGTGATTGAATGTTGTGCAATGCATTTTATGCCTTAGTTTTGAAATACAGTTACTTGTAACTTATTGGTTACCAGAAGAGTAATGAATGTGTCCTGGCATTATTGGATATGTGCGCAGATGAAAATCAGTGATTGTTTTACACCCACAAACAAACATAAACCATAGTAAAACTAGTTTTGCACTTATTTCACCAAGTAACAATACATTGTGCAACACTGGTATGTTCACACCAGATCAGTAACTGTTGTTAAGCTTTTGTCAAACAGCGGCAGGGTTAAGTCACTTTTATCTCATTGAGGTGCAATGCATACCTGTCACTGTCCCTGATTTCACTGACCGTCCCTGATTTTTGCCTCATAATTTTGCTCTGGTCCTCATAAAAAATATGATTTGCTGGTAAATCATTCAGGATTACAGTCAGTCAATAAATCCAGAGATCACAGTTTCATGCTTCTTATTGCCCAAAAATGCATTTTGATGCAAAATGTGTTATTCTGTTACCTTTGTAAATGAATTAGAGTCATATTTAAAATGTGTTCCTGATTTTGAGCCTTTATTCTGATATTATTTTTGGCTTTCCTCAAAATTCTTGAGCAAAGAAATTGAGAGTTATAGTATCTGGTGTTCTGCCAGTATTTATAAAACTCCATGAAAGAGAAAACCACCCCTGAAGATTGGAAGCATCAGCTCTTCTTAAAATCCAAGGAATGAACTGAGATCGGTCACTCTGGGCTGCTGATCACTCTAGTACTTACCTTGCTCATGTTCATTATCAGCTGTATCCTAACAGCGTCATATCACAGCCTTGTTGAGGTTAGAGTGCCATTTAAAAAGTAATACATTTTTCACTCATTTTGCCAAAACCTGCAGCAGCTTTTGTGGGGCCCCCACACAGTCAAGTATGATTAAGAGCCCAATGGATCTATGGGTATTGCAGATACTTAATTTTAGTGGCGAGAATGTCCACCAGCAGGATTTAACCAAGCCAGTGGCACTATGTCAGTGGCAAAATATGTAATGGAATTCTGAAGCCTGTTACTTGACAAAACACTGTTACTGTATCAAGAGATATCTTTGAATTTTAAAGGAGATATAAGTAAGATTATTATTACCCACTTGGTTTATTAAGTACACAACATTGCTGTACTGGCTTTTTTTGGTTTGGCAGACACATTACAAAATGTCAAGATAAGATAACTTGCTGTTGTAGTTGGGGGGACCCCAGTGACCACAAGGTTCACTGGTGCCTAAAGCCGGCTATGGAGAGTGCGAGAGTGGCTAAGGGAAAAGCATTCTCAGGGGGAAAATTAGAAAAAGAGAGAGAGCAATAAACTTGTTCAAGTGTGAAAAAAAATCTAACTGTTGCTGTGAAGTGCATTTGTCTGTATCCTTCTATATCACAGTTACAGATGTTTTCATAGAAGGGATGTCCCACCTAGGACAGCTCAATGCTCGGCCAGTATGAAAAAGCCTAAAAAATACCACATTTATACTCCATGCACAGAAAGTAGGGCATAAAAGGGACATACAGACATAACTACCTAGAATTTCTTTTGCCTCCAGTTTGAACTCCATTTTTGCCAGTTGGTCTGAATGCCTTGTTGTTGTACTGCATATTTAGCAACAATGGATAAGTGCCCCATTGGGGATGCTTACCTTTCTCAGTCTTGTATTTTATTTTACCACCTAAAGCTCATGTCATTCAAGAAGGGGAAATGTCAGTGTGGGAGGCAGTTTCCCCATAAGTATCATCACAAACAGTGTCTATTTTATTTGGGTGCTTCCCACTACTACCTCTTGAGAAGATAGGTGAAGGCTGCCAGCCTAGCCAGATAGAATTTTGTAGATAATTCTGTCATTTGTAAATATTAATATAAGCCACAGGCTTGTTCTCTTAAATGGGAAAAAATGGTGTTAACTGTGGAACTGCAAAAATGTAACAACAGTCCACTCTGCTGTAACAAAGCTGACAAGTCAATTCTTTGATCTCAAAACTCGGAGCTGAGATGTCTAGATAAAGGGATTCTGCCTATTGTTTTGAGGCCAGAATTAATGGCTAGAATATGCATGTATAATTTCTTTATTGCTCTGGTTCCTGACCAGCTGCAAGATCAAAAGGGCTATTAACCTCTGAGTTTCTGTTAGCCTGGGAACCAGAAAGAAATGATGTCATCCAAAATGAATCAGTGGTACAGTTTTATCAATTTAAGGACAGAAAGAATGAGAGCATTAGAGCATATGTCTTGAGAATATCCAACTCACCTTTCTGCCTGTGTCTGTATGTAAGTAGGATTTTAGAACTGTGTTTTCTCTTAGATATAGCTAGGAAATAGGAAGATTAGACTAGTTTGATTTTCTGTGATGTCAGAACTTGTCTACTGTATTATTTTAAGTATTTCTCTGAGATCTCTGAACTCTTGACTAGCACTGTGTAGTAAGAAGTATTGTCTTGTGTTTTTTTACTATTTATTATTAAATATTTTTAATATTATAATGCCATCCGTGGTAGTGGTGCTGCAGTAACGTTGTAGCCTCACAGCAAGACGTTGTCCCGTTCGATTCTCAGCTAGAGCGTCTTCTGTGTGGAGGCATGTGGGAATGGGCGTGCCTTCGTTGAAGGTTGTGCGTCAGGGCTGGTAACTCGGCATGTAAAAATCCACTACCAAATATTAGCGGACCGGAGTTCCGCTGTGGCGACCCCTGACCGGGATAAGCCAAAAGACACAACATTATTAAATATTTTTAAAGCTTTCAATTGTGGCTGTTTTGTGCAGAGATAATTTAAGCTCTAATAGTACATCACATGTATGTAGTGATACTGTACCAAGTCACTCCAAATAAGTCTTGATTGTTTGGTTGCACTTACCATTTGGATAATAATATTGCACAG
This sequence comes from Protopterus annectens, assembly GCF_019279795.1. NCBI lineage: Eukaryota > Metazoa > Chordata > Ceratodontiformes > Protopteridae > Protopterus > Protopterus annectens. The sequence continues at coordinate 87,408,951 of NC_056732.1, read as the reverse complement.
TATAGTTGGACACACTTTCATAAGGGCCTTTGAGTATCTGATAAATATTAGCTGGGTGGTGGCATTGATTTCTACCTTATAATATGGGTAAAAGGGGCACAGCTGGAGAACCTATGCCAGCCTTCCCCAGGAGTGTCTGTGAGGTTGTATAAACTCTTATCTCAAAGTGTGTGTGTCAGCTACTTGGGCAGGGACACGAAGCACTGGTTAGACATAGAGAGTGCTGGAGGTTTTAGCTTGCCCACTAGGCTGAGATCTGGACCCTATACCTGTGCCAGTGGGGAGCCTTATTGGGGACCTGGAAAGAAAGGGAGAAACCAGCCCCAGACTGACTGTGATCTCTGTGTGCTTTTAAAGGAATTGTACTTTACTGTGTGTATAGTTATTATCTTTTCCTTGTATGGACGCCCCTCACTGGTGTTAGTGGTGAGGATTGAGGCTCCTTGATTGCTGGGCCAGTGCACAGGCATCACAAATTAAATGTTTGGCAGTGGTGGGATATCCACACCACTTATTAATTGGTTGGCAAATACTAATTGGCTTGTAGTGGTGTGGGTAGTGTGAATTCCTGTAGCTTGTGTTACATTGATCACTGAAGTTGTTTTGTACTCTAAATCAGCTATGCAGTGAATACTCAGAGTTCAGATCACAAATGTTTTATTTTTTTGTTAGCTTAGTTAGTCAGGGAGAGCAGGTAGCATGTCAGCAGAGGAGTACAGAAAGCTGACAAGGAGCCAGCTGGCTGAGATGTGCCAGGCTAGGGGACTGGTACATGGAAACCTGACTAAGGCAGACATGATTGCAGCTTTGGTCACAGCTGCATCAGAAAACAGCATCCAGAAGGATGATCAGACTGGCAGTGGAGATGTACCACCCAAAGAGAATGGACAGCTTAACCTTTCTACAGAGGACTTAAAATCCATCTGGAGCTAAAGAGACATGAGTTAGAGGCCAGGTGTTTGGCAATAGAAGCAGCTGAGAGACTGAGATGTCTGCAGGCTGAGGAGAATGAGCAACTGCTACGCCTGGAAGCTGAAGAAAAGGAGAGGCAGAGGCAGCCTGAGAAGGAGATGCTGACTCTTTGCCAGAGTCATGGAGGCAATGGTTAAGGGAGTAAGTGGATGCCAGAAGCACAAAAGGTCAGTAAATTTCTTCCGCAGTTTTAAGAGGGGGATCATTTTGATAGTTTCATTCATATGTTTGAGAGGGTATGTAAACAGTATGATATTGACCAAAGGCTCTGGGTACGGTTCCTGACCCCCCTTACTCCATGGTAAAGCTGTAACTGTTTTCCTGAAACGTATAGGAAAATGTTTCATGAGCATGGATGCAAGGCAGATGAAAGTGTATGTGAATATGTTGCTGAACTAAGCACTTATTTTCATAGGTGGGTGAGTGGATGTCAGGTCACCACTTTTGAAGGGCTGGCAGACCTTTTGGTGAGGGAGCAAGCCCTTAGCACTTTGCCTGAGGACATGAGGATCTGGTTAGCTGATAGAAAATGTGCTACATCAGATGAGATGGGGAAGAAGGGAGACCTATACCTAGCAAGCAGGGCATCCTGCACAGGAAAGGGATCCCCAGTACTGATCATGGGTCTAAAGGTACCCATGGTGGCCAGCACAGACTGCACCAACAGAATCTGCCAGTAGCAGTGGAAGCCACTAGTCCAGGTACATGTCCAAGACCTATGTTAAATGTTTTGAATGCAACCAGTGGGGCCATGTAGCATACAGATGTTCACGGAGGCAAGGTGGGGAACAAAAAGTGAGAGAGCCAGTAAGTGGGAAAGACAAAATGCCAATAGTAGGTTGTCTTGAGACAACAAGGGTGCCAAATTACAGATGTCCTGATAGGGAAGGATTTTGATGAGGCAGTACCATGTGCTTAAGCAGTTACTCGCAGTCAGGCTAGGAGACAAGCATGTAGGTCTGGTAGCCTGGGGGAGACCCAGATTGACTGCATACTTGTAGCCAGGACTGGTGAGGTGGTTACTTCAGGGAGGGAGCTACTCTGTAGCAGAGAGACTGAATGTGAGCCACAGCTGTTTATGGGTACTGATGTTCCCTTGGACAGAGTGACTGCAAAGGAAGAGGTGAGTAGTAGTACCCAGGCTGACAGTGAGGCACCACTGTCAGAGGATGCCAGACTTCCTGTGGAAGGGGAGCTGGTTAGGGTTACAAAGAGAGAGTTGAGACAGTCTCATCTCTCAGACCCTACTTTGCAAGGCCTGAGGCAGGTAGCTAGGGAGGCACCTGATTCTCAAGGAAAGGGGGAATCTGTATACTGGGACAAAGGGTTACTGTATAGAGAGTGAGCCCCTGAGGGAGGGCTAGAAGATGAGAGAATACAGCAGTTAGTAGTGCCTAGAGCTTACCGTCTGGCGCTTCTGGCCATAGCCCATGATATTCCTTTTGCAAGTCATATGGGCATAAAACATACAAAGAGACCTATTATTCAGAACTACTATTGGCCTGGAATTTCCAGAGATGTAACAGGGTACTGCAGGACCTGTGAGCAGTGCCAAAAGGTAGGCAAGGCAGGAGACAATGTGAGAGCTCCTTTGATGCCTTTGCCTGTGACTGATGAGCCATTTCAGAGGGTAGATATGGATATTGTGGAGCCTCTGAGTACCCCAAGTTCCACAGGGAAAACATATCTCTTAGTGGTAGTGGATTATGCTACACAATACCCTTAGGCAGTGGCTCTGTCCTCCATTGAGGCAGAAAAGCTGGCAAATGATTTGTTAGAGGTTTTCAGCCGGATAGGTTTACCAAAAGAAATACTGACTGACAGAGGTGCCAATTTCATGTCAGACCTGCTGACTTGTCTGTGGAAGTACTGTAGGGGGAAGCACCTGAAGACCAACCCCTAATAATGGTCTGGTTGAGAGGTTAAACTCTACAATCAAGTCCATGCTACAGGCATTTGCAGACAAGTTTAAGAGGGAGTATGACAAATATTTGCCCCATCTGTTTGCTTACAGAGAGGTTAACTAGGAATCCACAGGTTTTTCACCCTTTGAGTTGCTGTATGGGCATAGGGTGAGGGGACCTCTAGATTTAATTTGAGATGAATGGGAAGGTGATTGTGAATCTCACAAGGAGTCTGTTGTGGCATATGTCGTAAACCTCAGGACACGGCTCAGGGAACTCATGGGCTTGGCCCAGGAGAACCTGGCAGAAGCCCAACAACAGAAAAAGGTGTGGTATAACAGGAATGCTTGAGCTAGATAGTATGCTGTGGGGCAACAGGTAATGGTTCTCATTCCTGTCAGACACAGCAAGCTGCAAGCAGCTTGGGAGGGACCCTACAAAGTGGTAAGAAAGGTAAGTGATGCTAAGTACATGGTGGAACTGCTAGGCAGGAGGCAGGGGCACAAAATGTACCCTGTTAACATGATGAAACCTTATCATGATAGGGTGGCCCTTGTGCTGAGCATTTGCAGTGGATTGCAGGAGGTGTCTGAGGGAGATCTGGTGACTGATCTCCTTAGTGAGGCTTGATGTTCATCGTGTAATACTGCTGCAGTCATCACACTTGGGTTATCGTGCCGTCAGGTGGTCCCGCAGTCGGCCGAATCCCAAAGTCTTGGTCCGGCGTCGGTTGTTGTCGCTTCTTCCCTGACATCAGTGTGACAGGGGGATAAAAGAGACAGTCTACGCCATTTTCTTCAGTCTTTCTTGCCGCGTGGTGCCCAAAGCAGAAGCAGTTCGCAAGTGCCGATCGGCTAGCTCCTGAGATTTTCGAATCAAATTTCAGCCCGAAGACTTCTCTAAAGCTAAGTACCCCGTTGGGGAAACCTTTCTTGCCTCAGACCGATGTCAGACAAAGTTAATAATTGCATTTCTTGTGGGAAGCAAATACCTCATAAGGATTTTCATTCTTATTGTATTCCTTGCCTAGGCCCAGACCACGACGTCTCTGGTTGTCGGTTTTGTGCTAGGTTCAACAAACGTACAATCAAGCGTCGGGCAGATTTCGCCCGACATTATTTTGGCAGAAAATGTAATTATAGCATGTCGTCGGAGCAACCGACATCAGCAATGATTAAAAAATGCAACCAGATACCGAGGCCTCAGCAAGGCCTGCCACCGGTTCTCCGGTTTTCAGCGAGGCGCCTACGCAGCCCCTGACTACCGCAGATTTAGAAATTTTGGTGGCCTCCCAGACCGAATCAGCTGGGCCTCAGGAGCCGGTTCCATCTCACCCCTCGGACGCCAACCCTGACAGTGATCCAGAGATTTTGGACAGGCCTTCGGTTTCTGAAGGTGTCTTCAAACCGACAACTATCTCTATTAAGTCTTATGCTAAACTTAAAGCCCCCTTAAAAGTTAGGAAACCGGGTCCACAGTCCCCACACAGGCCCCTATGCCTAAAAAACAGATGCTTAAGATGGCTGAGGATTTAATTACCCTTATCAGGGGTTCACAACCCCCTCCTGAAAAAAGGCCTAGACTGGAGGATCCATTTCCTCAGCTAACTTATTCCTTCCCTCCTTATGAAGACTCAGATGCTGAAGAGTCCATTCCCTCTGTCTCCCCCCCTGAAGACTACTCTTTTGGGGAAACTTTACACACCATGAGGGAACACTTCCACTGGGAAGGCCAAGATTACTCTGACTCTAAGAAAAGACTCCATGAGTTTCTTCTTCTCCCACAGCATAGACCCCTTGCAATTCCTCCAGTTTTAGACATTTTGGATGATGTTTACACCGAATCTAGTCTAAACTCAGATTCCTTACCTCCTGCACCAGCTAAACCAGACAGATACTACCGAGTTCCTGATTCTCATAAGTTTCTATATAAAAGCCCTGTTGCAGACCCCAAAACCATTTCCCAGGGTCCCAAAGGGGTTAAGGCCTCTACTGCTAAGAATCCTCTACCTTCTGAAAGAGATTCCAGAGCATTAGAAAGATGGGGGAAGAAAGTGTATACGTCTGCCACTTTGGCCATGAGGGCCTTAAACTGCCAGTTCCACATGCTAAAATACCAGCAGTACTTGATTACACAGTTAAAGCAGAAAATGATCCCTCAGACAGATCAACCTGATTTGAAAGAGATGCAGGATTTGCTGCATGCAGCAGAACAGGTGGGAAAGCATACCTTACAGTGTGGTTTTGATTCATTGGAAGCTTCATGTAGAGCAGCTGTCACAGGATCTGTAATACATAGACATCCTTGGCTAAAAGAGCAAGCCTTACCAGAACATGTCAAAGCAAAGTTATTGGATGCTCCATTGCAGAAAGATGTGTTATTTGGTGTCAAAGCAGAGGAAGTTTTAAAGAAAATGGAAGAAAAGGCAAAATCTATGCAGACGGGTAAAGATTTTTTACAGGTACAACCTCCTCGTTTCAGCAGAAACTGGCCATCAAAATACTGGTCCTTTCCTGCATCAGACAGACCCCAAAGGGGTAGGTACAGACGCCCAAGGGGCAGAGGCCAGCCACAAGGTTCTTTCAGGCCTAGACAATGGCACACAACAACTCAAAGAGGTGGAGACGAAAGATCTCAACCCTTCAGGAAACAAACACAATGACTTCCCTCTTCGCCTGCCAAGCAAAATTGCCCTGGCAGCACCTTTGGGAGGAAAACTGGCTCTATTTCCACAAAATTGGCGCATCATAACAAAGGACAAATGGGTTCTGGATATTATTACCCGAGTCTACAGATTTCATTTTCACACTTTACCACGGATGAGAGGCATGCCAAATCTGCCTCCAAACCAATGGGTAGAGGCACAAACGCAAATTTCAACTCTCATGGATATGAAAGCAATTCAAAAGGTACCTACAAAGGAGCAAGGTCAAGGTTTTTACTCAAGACTATCTGGAGGTACCCAAATTCAAAATGCTCACACTACAGCAGCTTCTTCCCATGCTGGGCAAGGAGCCTTGGCTGGTAACGTTGGACCTCAAAGAGGCATACCTGCATGTCCCTATCAGACAAGATTGCAGAAGATACCTCAGATTTTTGGCAGGTACAACGCATTATCAATTCTCTGCATTGCCCTTTGGCTTATCTACTCCGCCCAGAGTATTTACGAAATGCCTGGCATCAGTAATTGCATACTGCAGACAATGAGAAATACAAATTTATCCATATCTGGACGACTGCCTGATCCAAGCGGACAGCAAGGCCATTCTATTACAGCATCTGGCATTTGAAACAAAGCTGCTAAGTTGCCTAGGGTACACAGTAAACAAAAAGAAGTCAAAGCTAATACCCTCACAAGACATAATATTCCTGGGTGCCAGGTTAAATACAACGGCCCAGATGGCTTATCTCATGCCAGACAAACAAAAACAACTGACTCAATACTTCAAAAAGATGGCAACTTTTACCCAGCTCACTGCAAGGAAAATCCTGCAGGCATTGGGGTTCATGGCATCCTGCATTCAACTAATTCCACATGCAAAGCTGCATATGAGGAAATTACAATGGTACCTGAAAAGTCTATGGACTCAACACAGGCACAGCCTCGGAACAAGTATACCTCTCATTCCCTGCCTTCAAAAAGAGTTCCTATGGTGGGCTCAAGCATGTCAAATAAACAAGGGTCTTCCTTTTGTTTTACCTCCAGCAAACCAAACTATGACAACAGATTCTTCAGACTACGCCTGGGGAGCACACATGACAGGACAGTGCATACAGGGCAAATGGTCCGCAAAACAAATGAATCTACACATCAACCAAAAGGAGATGCTAGCTGTGCAAAATGCACTGACAGCCTTCAAGGACCTCTTGCATCCAGGACAACTACTAATAAGGACAGACAACACCACAGTTATGTGGTACATAAACAAACAGGGAGGAACACACTCCTACCCTTTATGCAGACAGGCAATGACCTTGTGGAACACAGCATTGACTTTCAAAGTACAACTGCAAACACAATTCTTGCCAGGAAAGGAAAACATATTGGCAGACGAATTAAGCAGAAATTTGGCAGATCCTCATGAGTGGAGACTACACCCACAAGTATTTTCAATGATAACTCAAAGGTGGGGACGCCCAGACATAGATCTATTTGCCTCCCCCAACAATTGCCACCTACAGAAATTTTGCACAAGGACTTATCATTCCCTAGCCTGAAAAGTGGATGCCCTATCATTCAGTTGGACAGCATTGACAGTCTATGCCTTCCCACCACTACCTCTTTTGACCAAGGTATTACTGAAAGTCAGATCAGAGAGACCTCAAATGATCCTCATTGTTCCGGACTGGCCACGTCAGCACTGGTACCCATTACTAAGGACCTTGACTCACAGCCCTCCATGGATCTTACCTCAATTCCCACTTCTGTTGACTCAGCAAAACTCTCAGATCCTTCACAGTCAGCTCAGGACTTTAAATTTAGCTGCATGGAGAATACCTTGAATTATCAATCAACGCTTCTCTCAAACGACGTCCTGAATGTCATTTTGGAGGCCAGGAGGCCCAGCACCAGAAAAACTTACTCAGACAAATGGAAAAGATTTTGTGCATGGAACCAGGCTAAAGGCCAAAATCCTTGGATACCAAACATTCCTCAAATACTGCAATACTTAACTGAGATGCTACACAAAGGCCTTTCTTTCTCATCCATTAAGATCCATGCTTCAGCCATTTCAGCTAAATATAATACAGATCCTCCCATATTCTCACACCCTTTACTAAGGCAGTTTCTCAGAGGGGCTAAGAATATAAGACCCCCCCGAAAACCCCCAACGCTAGCTTGGGACCTCAACTTCGTTTTAGAAAAATTAACACTGCCTCCTTTCGAACCAGCCTTCTCAGCAGAACTAAAATACTTGTCATGGAAAACAGCTCTGTTGCTGGTTATCACCTCAGCACGCAGGGTCTCAGAACTACAGGCACTTATGGCAGTGGAACCTTTCATCATTTTCCATCAGGACAGAGTCTCTTTACGAACTAACCCTACCTTTATGCCAAAGGTAGTATCCAGTGTGGCTTTGAATCAGACCATTCATTTACCCACCTTTTATCCAAACCCCCAGAATAAAGGAGAAAGACTCCTCCACTCTTTGAACATTCACAGACAGCTACATTACTATTTGGATAAGACAAAGACCTTCAGAAAAACTGACCAACTCTTTGTATCCTATGCTGCAGGTTCACACAGAAAGGCTATTTCAAAACAGACCATCTCCAAATGGATAGCACATTGTATCCGTTTTTGCTACTAGCACCATGGGAAAGCAGTGCCTGTTAATATTAGGTCCCATTCTACCAGGGCTACAGCAACCTCAGCAGCCTTTCTCAGGGGGGTTCCAACCAAGGACATTCTGGAGGCAGCTACTTGGAGTTCAGCCTTTACCAAGCACTACCACCTTCCATTATACTCAAAAACCAGAGCTGGTTTTGCCACGGCAGTTCTGCAGGGCGTCCTAGCTTCACCTAACCCAGTTTAGTACCAGCCACCCATCCATAGCTTTGGGATTCAACCCAAGTGTGATGACTGCAGCAGTATTACACGATGAACATAGTACAGTTTTGTACCTACCATAAATGTAGATGTTCGAGTGTATATACTGCTGCAGTCCAGGTTACCCTCCCACCATCCCCTCTCCATACCAGGGTGTTAGTTATAACTCCATGTACATCAATCTAATGGATGCATGCCTATATGGTGTATTTGCTAACAGCTAGTACTATTGTTTATCTACCAAGGTATTTTGCATAGTTATTTGTATTGCCTTCCTAGTTGGGGGCACCTGACATCTGGGGCAAGAAAAACTGAAGAAAATGGCGTCGGCTGTCTCTTTTATCCCCCTGTCGCACTGACGTCAGGGAAGAAGCGACGACAACCGACGCCGGACCAAGACTTTGGGATTCGGCTGACTGCGGGACCGCCTGACGGCAGGATAACCCAAGTGTGATGACTGCAGCAGTATATACACTCGAACATCTACATTTATGGTAGGTACAAAACTGTACTTTCTGACACCTCAATGGAAGGGGTAGCAATGTCCCAGCAGCTATCTCCTACCCTAGTTTGAGAAATCCAAGCAGTGTTACAGGAGTTTGGGGACATGTTCACTGGGAAACCAGGATGCACCCACCTGGTGCAGCACCAGGTGTATACAGGACCCCAAAGGCCTATTAGGCAGGTCCCTTATAGGGTGCCTGAGAGAGTCAAACAGACTCTGTGGGAGGAGATACAGGAGATGTTGGAACTAGGGTTGATTCAAGAGTCTAACAGTCCCTAAGCCTTCCCAGTGGTGATGGTGCCAAAGAAGGATAACAGCACCAGGTTCTGTGTGGACTACAGGAAATTAAATAGTCACACAGAGTCAGATACTTACCCCATGCCTAGGACAGATGAGGCCCTAGAGCAGCTGGGTGGGGCTAAGTATCTTACAACTATTGATCTTACCAAGGGCTACTGGCAGGTGCCCTTGACTCCCAGTGCTAAAGAGAAGTCAGCCTTTGTGACTCTTTTTGGCTTGTATGAGTTCCCAAAGATGCCCTTTGGGATGAAAAATGCCCCTGTGACTTTCCAAAGGCTGGTAGATCATATCCTAGCAGGAGCAGGAGGGTTTGCCCTTGCTAGATGATATTGCCATCTACAGCCATTCCTGGCAAGAGCACATTCATAGGTTCATAGGTACTAGGCTGTCTGCCCGAGGGCATTTGTAAGCCTAGCCAGAGTGTGTCAGCTTTCGCCGCCCCATTGATTAATTAATTAAGCCTCTGTCAAGAAGAACCAATGAAGTTATCCCAGGGGTGTATTTTCTGTTACCCATCCACTCGTCAAGGTTTCTCTTGAAGAGTGTTAGTGAAGGGCTCTGCCTAATGTAGTTAGGAATTTTGTTCCAAAGCATGGGGAGTCTCTGTGACAGGAATCTATCCCTCCAGCATGTTCTATTTATTGTTGTGGCGAGGTTTAGCTCACTAGAGTGAATGGCTCGCAGTGACTTGGATTTCTTTAGTTGGAGCATGTCCATCAATTCTGAGTTGGACATGGCTTTGTAAGTCAGGCAGAGATCACCTCTGAGTAAGCGATTTGTCACTGAGTACAGCTGGAGTTTTTCCAGTCAGGCTGCATAGGACATATGTTTGAGACCAGTAATCCTCTTGGTGAGGTTCTTTTGTGCTCTTTCCAGCTGTTGGAATTGTCTTGTGAGGTGCATCCCAAATGGGGCATTGTACTCTATGATGGGTCTGATGAGTGACGAGTAGAGGGCCACTATAACCTCTTTATTTCTAGATGCGAACCCTTTAGTAATTAGATGGGCTACATAGAAGGATTTCCTAACTACTTTGGCAATATGGTTGTCAAAGGAGAAATTACTATCTACCTGGGTCCCCAGATCTCTTATTACCTCTTCTGTATTAAGGGGGCTGCCACCTATGTGGTAATTCATGGGTGTTTTGTTTTTCCCAAATGGGATGACTATGCATTTTTGGCGTTTAGCTTGAGACCATGACTTCGACTCCAGGTGTCCGTCTCAGTAAGGCCCTTTTGGAGAATTTCCGTGTCAGCTGGAGAGTCAGTTATGGCTCCCAGTTTGCAGTCATCGGCGAACTTGGTTAGCCATAGTCCTCCTGTGTTTGCCTGTACTTCTGAGAAGTATATGCCGAACAGTAGGAGTCCCAGGACCGAACCTTGTGGGACACCACTTGTGACTGGTTTAGAGTCAGACCTGGAGCCTGCTATTCTTACCGTGTGAGTTCTGTCTGTAAGCCAGTTGGCAACCCATCTCATGACGTAGGGGTTTATGTTCAGGCTGGTGAGTTTTTCTATAATTCCCGAGTGGGGAATGGTGTCAAAAGCCTTGGCGAGGTCAAGGTAGGCTGTGTGAACTACCTTTCACTCATCTATGGCCTTGGTGACTGTCTCGAAGAAGTCAACCAGGTTTAGTAGGCATGATCTGCCCTTAACAAAGCCGAACTGGGTTGGGTCAAGTGTTTGGAAGTTCCCAATGTCTTTGTTAATGAGTTCCATGATGATGCACTCCATAGCCTTGCAGACCAGGCTAGTCAGGCTTATGGGGCGATAGTTACCAGGGTCAGTTGTGGCCTCTCCTTTGTGGAGCGGAATAACCGTTGCTATGCGCCATTTTATGGGCACGTAGCCTGTGGAGAGGCTGAGGTTGAACAGTGTGTTTAGATGGGGGGTTAGTTTGTTTTGTAGTTCGTGCAAGACGCAGCCTGGGACACCATCTGGTGCCATTGACGCTGTGCTTTTGGCTTTTGAAAGGGCTGTTTTCACCTGTGCATCTGTGATTTCTGGGACAGTACACTTTTACGGTATTGTTGTGGGCCCTTTTGGGGGTGAGAGGGGGTGAAGTTTGCACTGAATTTATCTGCCAGGATGTTGGCAATATCAGTGGGTTCAGTATATTTTGTGCTATTTTGCACTAGCTCAGAGCATATCTGCGAGTTGCCACTAAGATTCTTGACATAGCTAAAGAAGGCTTTGTGGTTATCTTTCGAATCCTTGGCTATTTTTCTTTCGAAGTTAGCCTTGGAGGATTGTATGAGGGACCTTAGTTTCTTTCTGATACTGATCAGGGATGTCTTTCCTGCTTGGGATTTGCTTTTTTTCTGAACTAGTTTCCTCCTTCTATTGTATAGCCTGTTTATGGCAAGGGTCCACCAGAATGGTTTCCTTCTCTTAGGGGAGTGAGTCTTGGTTTTGCTAGGGATATCATGATCCATGCATCCTTGTAGGTGCTCATAGAGTGCATTTGTAAAGGTTTCTGCATCTTGGGCAGCGTTATCCTTTAGCGTGGGGACTGTGAAACTTACCACCTCTGTCTTAAGAGAGGTGAAGTTTGCTTTAGAAAAGTTGTTTACTGTGGTTTACTTAGTTGGGGGTGGTGGTGGGGTGTGGACATCCAGAGTGATTAGTTTATGGTCTGATCTTACCAGTGCTGGTTTAGTATGTCTATGTGAGGCTGGATGTGTGGTGCAAGTGTTAACCTTTGCCTCATGACTGCTTGTTCCAGTCTTGGGTGGAGAGAGCTTAGCCTCCAATTTAGCTATATAATTGCATCTCTCGCATATGTTAATGTTTTGTGGTAGGAGGAGAGGGTTGTGTGTGTACTTGAGGCAGTTGTAACATTGCCTCAGGATACCCAGGTTCATCAGCTGGACTGGAGAGTATACCTGAAATTGCCCTTTGGTCATGTCTGAATAGTAGGGTGAGCTGCTTAGTCGCTTGGTTGGTGAGAGGTGAATAATGAGGCTTGCCCTGCTGGGCAGTCAAGTGTCGGGGTATATTAGTGCTTGCTATTAGGTCTGAGCAAGTGCTGGACTGTAGGATGCTTTTTACTTGCTTAGGTTGAAAGTTAGACTACTTTCAAGGGAAAAACTGAAGAGGAGACTTGGTGGAACCGGGATAAATTTAGCCCTAGTTAACCAGCGCTGCCCGGACGTGCAAAACCATGCAAACACATTTTTTACAGCAGGGAAATGAAAGAGATAGAAATTAGCCCAAAATGGCTCACAAACTACTAACTAATGGGCTGGAACCACTCCTCCAGGGACAGATGGCTGCTCAAAGCTCCCTCTCTCACAGCATGTCAGGGAGGTGCTGGGCAGACTACAGAGGGGAGGGTTGACCATTCAGCCCAGCAAATGTCAGGTGGGTATGGCAGAGGTCTCCGACCTGGGACATAGAGTGGGGAGGGTAAGATCAGGCCAGAACCTGCCAAAGTAGAAGCCATTCAGGCATGGCCTGCACCTGTTGCCAAGAAGCAGGTGAGGGCATTCTTATGGTCAGCAGAGTACTACAGAAAGTTCATCCCCAGTTATAGTACCATAGCTGATCCCCTCACAGACCTGATGAGGAAGAGCAGGCCAGATAAGGTAGTGTGGACCCCAGCATGTGAGCAGGCATTCTAGGAGCTTAAGGAAGCTTTGGGAGGACCCCCTGTGTTAGCCAGCCCAGATTACAGCAAAGAATTTGTTGTGCAGGTGCATGCTTCGAACCATGGGGTGGGGGCTGTACTTAGCCAGATTTCTTCAGAGGGAAAAAAGCATCCAGTGGTTTATCTCACTCGTAGGCTCCAACCCAGGGAGGAATGCTATGCAGCTGTAAAAAAGGAATGACTAGCCATAGTGTGGGCACTGCAGAAATTTCAGCCTTATCTGTATGGAAGCAAATTCACTGTAGTGACAGATCGCAACCCCTTAACATAGTTACACATAGCCAGCTAGCAAAATGCCGAGTTGCTAAGATGGAGCCTAGGGTTGCAAGCATATGATTTGTCAGTGCAGCACCACAGTGGTATTAGCAATGTCAATGCAGATGGGCTCTGAAGACAGGGAATGGGGTAAGGTATATTCACTGGCAACCTTCAAACACTGGACCCCACCCAGTTTGGGTTCATGAATGGCCGATCTTGTCTCCTGAGCCTGATTGACTTCTCTGAATCAGTCTCCAGAGCTGTGGATGAGGGTAAGGAGGTCCACACAGCCTATCTGGACCTCACCAAGGCCTTCGACACCATCCCTCTCTGTGGAATTATAGATAAACTTACTAAGCTGGGCATTAATCCCTACATCACTGGATGGGTTGCCGACTGGCTTACTGACAGATCCCACACTGTAAAAGTAGCCAACTCCAAATCCAGCTCCAGACAAGTGACAAGTGGAGTATCTCAGGGTTCAGTCCTGGGACCTCTCTTGTTTGGCATTTACTTCTCTGAAGTACAGGCCAACACTAAGGGACTCTGGCTAACAAAGTTCTCAGATGACTGCAAAGTGGGAGCCATTATTGAATCCCCAAATGATGTGCATATTCTGCAAAAGGGCCTTACAGAAACAGATGCTTAGTGCCAGAGCCATGGGCTCAAGCTCAGTGCCAAGAAATGTATCGTTACACCCTTTGGGAAAAAAACATGTACACGTGAATTACTACATAGGTGGCAGTACACTAAACACTGAAAGTGTGATAAGAGACTTCGGGACACAGGTGGACAGTGGTCTCAGCTTCGATAACCACATTGCCACAACAGTCAGGAAATCCTTCTCTGTGGCACACCTCATCACTAAGCGCTTTTCATCCAGAAAAAAATGAGGTCATTGTCCCACTGTACTCATCCCTCATTAGACCCATTATAGAGTATAATGCCCCATTTGGTATGTACATCTCAAGACATCTGCAACAACTGGAAAGACCGCAGAAATACCTCACTAAAAGAATCACAGACCTAAAGCAGATGCCCTATGCTGACCGTCTAAAAACCTCCAGCTATACTCTGTTGCATATTGTCTACTCAGAGGCAATCTCTGCTTAACATAAAAGGCCATGTCAAGCCCAGAGCTGTTGAACATGCTACACTTAAAGAAATCCAATCCCTCAGAGCTACATGCTCCAGGGATCTAAACCTTGCCATCATTATGAACAAAACATGCTGGAGGGATAGGTTCCTGACCCAGAGACTCCCCAGACTCTGGAATAGACTGCCCATACATATCAAGCAGAGCACCTTTTTGGCCCTCTTTAAAAGGAACCTTGACGATTGGATGGGAGATAGGAAATTCATCCCGGGGATCACGTCAGCCATGGTGCTAGACGGGTCCAGGGAAATAAATATTGTGGGAAGAAATAGCCAGGATATTGTTATGGCTAGGCTTGTATAGGCCCTGGGCTGATAGCGTAGTACCAGCCTATGAACCTATGATAGACCTAACCCTCTCAAGCAATGTTTCTCAAGGGTCACTTGAAAAACTAGCTTGAGTTCCCCAGGGGGGAAGATGTGTGAAGATAGGTGAAGGCTGCCAGCTTAGCCAGATAGAATGTTGTAGATAATTCTGCCATTTATAAATATTAATATAAGCCACAGGCTTTTTCTCTTAAATGGGAAAAAAGTGGTGTTCAATGTGGAACTGCAAAAATGTAACAACAGTGCATTCTGCTGTAACAAAGCTGATAAGTCAATTCTTTGATGTCAAAATTCAGAGTGGAGATGTCAAGATAAAAGCATTCTGCCTATTGTTTTGAGGCCAGAGTTAATGACTAGAATTTGCATGTATAAGTTCTTTTATTGCTCTGGTTCCTGACCAGCTGCAAGATCAAAAGGGCTGTTAACCTCTGAGAGTCTGTTAGCCTGGGAACCAGAAAGAAATGATGTAGTCTGAAATGGATCAATGGCACTGTATTATCAATTTAAGGACAGAGAGAATGAGGGCATTAGAGCATTTGTCTTGAGAACATCCAACTCACCATTCTGCCTGTGTCTATATGTAAAACATAGGATTTTAGAACTGTGTTTTCTCTTAGATATAGCTAGGAAATAGGAAGATTAGACTACCTTGTTTTTCTGTGATGTCAGAGCTTTTCTACTCTATTATTGTAAGTATTTCTCTGTGATCTCTGAACTCTTGACTAGCACTGTGTAGCAAGAGGTATTGTCTTGTGTTTTTATTATTTATTATTAAATATTTTTAAACCTTTTAACTGTGGCTGTTTTGTGTAGAGATAATTTAAGCTCTAAGAGCACATTGCATGCATGTAGTGATACTGTACCAAGTCACTCCAAATAAGTCTTGACTGGTTGCACTTACCATTTGAATAATAATATTGCACAGTATAATTGAACACCGTTTCATAAGGGCTTTTGAGTATCTGATAAATATTTGCTGGGTGGTGGCAGTGATTTCTACCTTATAGTCTGGGTAAAAGGGGCACAGCTGGAGAACCTGTGCCAGCCTTCCCCAGGAGTGTCTGTGTGGTTGTATAAACTCTTATCTCAAAATGTGTGTGTGTTTCAGCTACTTTGGCAGGGACACGAAGCACTGGTTGGACAGAGAGGGTGCTGGAGGTTTTAGCTTGCCCACTAGGCTGAAATCTGGACCCTATAGCTGTGCCAGTGGGGAGTCTTATTGGAGACCTGGAGAGAAAGGGAGAAACCAGCCCCAGAGTGACTGTGATCTCTGTGTGCTCTTAAGGGAAATTGCACTTTACTGCGTGTGTTTTTATTTTCCTTTCCTTATATGGATGCCCCTCACTGGTGTTAGTGGTGATGATTGAGGTTCCTTAATTGCTGGGCCAGTGCACGGGCATCACACCTCTTGTAGTATCTTTAAGGCATTTGTGCCTAAGACACTCAGAAGCTGTTTGTCTTCCCTGGCCATTTATCTTGAAAACCAGTGGCTTAAACAATTAGCCCAGGGTACCATGGCAAAATCCTTTAACGCTGAGAAACTCCCGCTAGGTAAACAGAAGGTCAGGTAGTCTTGGATGGATTTTTTAGCTGTCCAGCCTCCACTGGATGTCCTTCTAGAAGCAGGTAATATTTCTGTAGGTCATTCTATATCTACTTTGGATTCTTCTGCTGCAACTCCGCTGGTGGCTGTTAAGCATCTGTTAAGCACCTGTAAGGATTTGCAGGTGTCTGTTCCAGACATTGAGGGGGGAACTGCAGTTGATTATCTCAGAGTGTTCTAAAGGGATTCCACATATGGTGGTCAGGGAGAAAGTTCCGGGTTCCATTATAAAATCTCACCAAGGGTCAGAACCTCCTGTATTTATTCGTGTTGATGTCCATTCTAAGAGAGGAGAAAAACTGAAGCATGTTTTTGTCCATCCTATGGATCCTCATAGGGAATGGCAAGAGTTCACTCAGGGCTTGTTTTCTGCATTAATGACCCGAAAGCCTCCTCAAGGGTTTCAGTACCTGCTCCTCCTTGGACTTCTACGCCTTCTAAATGGCTTAGGGAACCACATTCCTCGGATGAGGCTTCAATGTCTGGTGAGGGGTCTTTGCCTTATTCTTCACAGATGCCTTTGCTGTTGGCTTATTTTTCTATTTATTGTTTGTTCTGCATTTTTTCCTTCTGGATGAGCATGAACTCCTTTGTCCTGCTGCGACTGTTCCCTTCTGGGGCAGTTCAGTTCTAGGTACTTGGATCCGTACATCCCTTCTATGAAGAATACTGCAACAGTGAAGAGAAGGACATCTACTGTTGTAGTAAGATTTTACACAACTGTACTTTGTCTCTTTTTCAAACTGATGGTATTAATAGATTGCTTGAACAAAGGAACACACTATATGTAGTCTATATGTAATTCTTTCACTTTACCTGCACCTTGTGATCCCTTTTACAAAATAATTTTCATTACAATATTTTATTTTTCAGAACTTTTAGCAGCACTTTTTTTCTGGATTCACAATGTTAAGTGTACTTAGCACAGAGTTAAAAAAAACACACTGCACTTTCATTAGGTATGCAGCCCTTAGGTATCTTAAGATAGCAAGTGAACCATGCAGAAGCACTCAGTCAGCTGTTTACATTACTGTGAAATCAAACATGTCGTATCAACTCCCTCCTCCCTTAACTAATCTTCCAGTCACGAAATGAGGGCTTTCTGTAAGTGATGCATTTAGTTCTTGCTGGTTCACTGTGAAACAATGCTGATGCATATTTCCTGATTCAAGACTGTTGATTGTCTCTTCTTAGCTAATATTCATGATTATGCGGGTAATACATTCTGTTGCCATTACTGAATGACTGCATATGCCTATTAATTCCTTTGCTCCATCACAGAATCACTGTATCTGTCTCTCTTCTTACTTCATTTGCTGTTTTTGTCCTCCGCTGAAGCACATAATGGTGGTTAAAAGCAGTACAGAGCTATGTACTGTCTGTTTTTATTTTCTAGGGTTGCACTGGATCATTCAACTTTTACTAAAATAAGACCCTCATCACATCTTTTTTGTTGTATACCTTTTTTGTCATGGTCTCTGTTAACTTTAAACTCCAAGTGCTGTCTTCATTGCCTGTAATGTGGCCATCCTGTGTGTGACCTTCCAAGATACCTCTCAATCTCTAAGCCCAAGAAATCTGGACAAAGCCTAAAATAATGGAGGGACAAAGGCCCAAAAATAGTGATAGAGTTTAAATATTGCTGTTATAAGGTTAGAAAGTTGCAAGAATAACATGTTTTGCATTAGTATGCATTTTCTTAATGACATAACACGTGAAACTCAAATGTATGTCATTATGTAGTGACTTCAGTTCTCAGTAATGTGTCAGTAAACCACAGATTGTATGAGAAACAGAGCAAAAATTTGAGGCACAATCTGGACAGTTCAGAGGTATGCTTTCCATTGAAGGTAAGGGAGTGACTGGTTGGAGAAGAGCTGGTAGCTGTCTTGTGCACGAGTGACATGATATATTCTTATTGTCGCGCAGATCTGCTCCTGTATATTTAGATGAGCTGTGTCATTGCTGTCTGTCTTTACATACATGTTGTGGCATGGATACTGCTTTAACAACAAATCATGAGTTGTACATTTTATAACATTTCTGATTAGGCAAAACCACCAGTAACATTAGCAGGTATCTAAAGGGACTGCACAAATTAAAAGTCAAAGATGGTGTACCGAAGGCTAAGCACTTTCATCTCTAATAATGCTTAGGGCATCTTCAGAACCTAAAGTAGTAGTGCACTTGCTTCACAGTTCAAAAGACCTAATTTGTCACATGATAAGTATGCAACATATTAATTGGATATCAAATTAATTGTTTAATTACAATATGTCCGATTGGGCGATCAACAAACAACACTCAAAATTTAATAAGAATAAATCAATACAAATATTCTTACAAAACTAATTGTCATTCAGTTAAGAAAACCTCATTCTTAAAGTTTGGAAGCTCTCCGTTGAAGCAAACTCATGACAGAACTTTCATCATTTAGATTCATAGCATTAGTTCTCACCTGTCAGATAAGCTCTTTTTTGTCTAGTCAGGTTTTCCAATCACCCCCATGTTCTGGAATTTGTACCTGTTCCAGTATTAAAAATAAAATTCTTTTCCAGTACTTACATATACTAGAATGTTTTGCAAGTGCACTTCTGTCTTTTTTAACACTATATACAGTATCTTAATAAATTATTTCCCTGAAGAACTTGTCTGTCTTGCTAATAAAAAATGCTTTGCATGCAAGTGCACTTCTATCATCTTTCTTGTTAGCACTATATATATATATATATATATATATATATATATATATATATATATATATATATATATATATATATATGTTGATAAATTATTTTCCTCAAGAACTTCTCTGTCTTGCTAATATAAAATGCTTTGCATGTGTTGCAGCTGGCAAGATAAACATCCTGGCAGTGTTGCAGTTAAAACACTTTTGTTTCTCCAACCTTTAATAAACACTGACAGGTATTCCTTCTCATAAACATCAATAAATTGGCATTGGGTACAGCCCCCACACTTTTTTGTCCCCATAGTCTCTCCTTGAATTGAACCAAATGGGTGCTCTGTCCGTTTTTTTTATATTTGGCTTTTTTTTAAACACCACAATGGGTGAATTCCAATACTTTTTTCATGCCCTTAATTAGTCAAACACTTTGTAATGCTTATTGATAATTTCCCTAATGATGTTAGTGTCAGTGGTGTAATGGAGAACCAATGAATTAATAAATTCTGTGTCTTCATTGTTGGCTTGGTCCTTACCTAAGTCCTGTTTTGTATTAACTAACCCTGTTTTTATGATGGTACCGTAAACCATCTTTCTTAAGGTTTCATCTTCTCGCTTTAGTCCACTAATCAAATCTACAGTGTGGGCCTTTTCCATTAACATTTTGTGTAACTTGAGACATTCATCTTTAAAAGCAATTTTGGTACTTGCGTATTATTGCAACCAGATTTCCGAAGTGGCATAAATTGTTGTGTTTGTGTGAAAACAGGTTTTTTAACCTTGAAAGGGGTGTGTAAGCAAGTAAGTTGTACTGAGTCACAGTGGGTATGAGGCACAAAGAGAAGCAACGGTCAGTTTTTCTACTCCTGGGGGGCGTGTCTCATTTGATCCATGAACTGCACAGTGCTACGTTGCATCACAATTTCTGCATTCCTGATCACAACCTCAGTAAAGGGAAGTTAGTCAGGAATATACCATGTAACTATTCATGGCCGCTACTCATCCAAACCACAGGCGCCTGTAACGACTACTAAGTAACGGCACAGTGATCCCTCACGGACTGCTGCTTTTCTCCCTACCAGGACTCCTGTGCCATGGGTGTTAAATGTTATCCTGCTTCCCACAGATAGTTCTGTTAATCCGAACCACTCACAGTAGTGCCAAGAGGTACTGTAAATGCTGAATGATTCACACACATATCTACCAAAATTGGCAATCACAGATGCCACTGTGTAGACATAAAGGGATTTGAAAGGAGCCTGGTGTCTTGTTGGGAATATGCTGACTTTCATGAGTTGTAACATTAAGAATGATTGGGAAGCACCGGTCCTATTTATAGGTCGGGAAAGGATGCTACCTGAGAAGAGGAATTTTCATGTTATTCCTCTTCCTAAGTGAAAAAGAGTCTGAGATAATAGTACTGAAGAGTTTATACTCCCCTTCTTAGGTTACCAGACATCGTTTTGCAGAAACGTAATGAATTCATCCACTTTGGAAATCTGGTTGCGATAATACTTAAGTACCATAATTTTATCTGATATCAGTCTTGGAAATCTAATAAATTGACTCTTAACTGTTCTGTTCTTTTGATGAAGTGGATACCCACTATTAAAATGTAATAATGAATTGCTGAAATTGGGATTCCTGTATATGCTGGTATCACTCTCGTTGTCTCCCCTACTTAAATGCACATCCAAAAAGTTTGCTTGCTTGTCATCAGTGATGTACTTAAACCTTAAAAAACTTGTAGTTCCTTCCAAATAAGTTACAAAAATCAAAAGGTTGCTCCATGAAACCTTTGAATTTGTTGTATATTCATCATGTGATGAGTTATGCATTTTAAGTTGTGAAGCGAGTGCACTAGTATTTTAGGTTTTCTCTGTGCTGTGAGTATTTACTGGGTAAATGTAACTGTGAGAATGCCTTCTGTACTTCTAGCCCTGAATTTTCACTTTGAGGCAAGCAGTGAGCAATGCTGTCTGTTTCTCACCAAGAGAGTTGGCTTGTGAGTATGTTCCTCATTTCTCTCTGATGAGGGACCCGAGAGGTTGGTTGAACCCCAGTAATAAATGGCACATGCTGAAAAGGTGTTCATTTTGTCCCATCTACTAGCATGCAAGTTTCCATGGACTAGGCGGCTGGCTTACTGTATGATCAGATATTTGGATAACAGCTAGGGCACTCGTTTTAGCACATACTTCCTAAGGTGGAATAAACAGTGACAAGATGTAAGCTGGTGCCTGCCTGCAGATCTTTTCAGTGAAGTCCTGGTAAGAGTCAGTATATTGCAACATGCGCTGTCTCTGCTGATGTCCTTCATGGATGCATCTGCAGTCATAACAAGTGGGTTGTCCTGTCGTCAGGCAGCCCTGCAGTCGGCCGGATTCCAAAGTCCGGGTCCGGCTTCGGCTGATGTCGCACTCCACCCGACGTCATCTCTGTTGGTCTTCGGGTATAAAAGTATCAGCCGACGCCATTTTCCTCAGTCTTTCTTGCCGCGTGGCGCCCGAAGCAGAAGCTGTTCGCAAGTGCCGGTCGGTCGGATCCAGAGATTACTTCTACCGAATACTACTTGAAGACTTCTAAAGCTAAGTACCCCGTTGGGGACTCTTTCTTGCCTCAGCCGATGTCAGAAAAAGTTAACAATTGTTTAACCTGTGGGAAACAAATACCTCATAAAGATTTCCACTCTTACTGTCTGCCTTGTTTAGGCCCAGCCCACGACGTAGCAGCCTGTTCGGCCTGTGCCTCTTTCAACCGACGAACGCTTAGGCGTCGGTCGGAGTTTGCAGAACAGTTTTTCGGTACTGATTTTGCGTACATTATGCCGCCGGATCCTCCGACTACCCAATCTACCAAAACGCAAAGATAAAGACCGACACTCGCGGTCCGCGGTTTCGGCGAAACCACGGTAAAGCAAACCGAGTGTCTCGGTTTCGGCGAAACCGAGAAAACTGATCAAAGTACAGCTGAACCTATTCTTACAACTGAGGCCCCTGCTACAACTCTTGAATCGACCTCAGAAATTTTACCCACTACGGTGGTTGACTTATCAGACACCATCCCCTTGGATGTCTCTACCCCAGCACGTGGTGCTGCTAGGCCTCCAGCAGCCATGTCCATTAAGGCCTTCGCCAGGGCTAAAGCAGCCAAGACTACTAAATCAGTGCCTGTTAAACCTCCCACATCCAGGCCCTCTTCTAGTTCTCAAATGCTTTCTTTGGCAGAAGATTTAATTTCTTTAATTAGAGGATCTCAATCTCACCCAGACAGGGCCTCTCAGCCCCTGAGCCAGTGTCTTCTGATGATTCTGCTGATGAATCAGACATAACTGACCAGCCAGAGGCTCCCTTCTCCAATTTTGAAGATTCTGATGCTGAAGAATCCATTCCAGCTGCTTCCCACCAGAAGAATTCTCCTTTGGGGAAACCTTGCATGCCATGCGAGAACAGTTCCAATGGCAGCAACAGGATTTTTCAGACTCCAGAAAAGACTTAGGACCTTTCTGCACCTCCCACAGCACAGGCCCTTAGCTATACCTCCTGTTCTCTCTGTGGTGGATGATGCTTTCAATGATGTTTGCTCCGCTCCAGATTCTTTACCCCAGCCCCTGCCAAACCAGACAGATTTTACAGGGTGCCAGATACTCATCACCACCTTTACAAGGCCCCACTTGCAGACCCAGAAACTATATCCCAGGGTCCCAAGGCAGTAGCCGACCACAGCTAAAAACCCTATTCCTTCTGAAAGACAGGCAAGCTCATTAGACAGATAGGGTAAAATGGTCTACACTTCTGCTACTCTCTCAGCTAGAGCTTTAAACTGTCAGTTTCACATGATACACTACCAAGAGTTTATGCTTGATCAGTTAACTAAAAACTAACCACTGATGAATCTCTTGATAAGAAATATGTATTAGAGATGGTAAATAACATACAACAGGTTAGCAACCATTCCTTAAAATGTGGCTATGATGCACTGGAGGCTTCATTTAGATCAGCCATGACAGGCACAGTGATAAGAAGGCATGCATGGCTAAAGGAACAAGCTTTACCGGATCATGTTAAAGCTAAGTTGCTAGATGCTCCTATGGACAAGACAAGTTTGTTTGGTACACCTGCACAGCAGGTTATGAAGAAAA
Source organism: Protopterus annectens (assembly GCF_019279795.1). NCBI lineage: Eukaryota > Metazoa > Chordata > Ceratodontiformes > Protopteridae > Protopterus > Protopterus annectens. The sequence continues at coordinate 87,385,904 of NC_056732.1, read as the reverse complement.
TGGAAGAAAAGGCAAAATCTGTTCAAACTGTTAAAGATTTCTTGCAGGTTCAACCCCAAGGTTTAGCAGGAACTGGCCTGCCAAAAATTGGTCCTTTCCTGACTCCACAAAATTTCAAAGGGGCAGGAATAGACGTTCCAGAGGCAGAAACCAATCCAGAGGAGGTGCCTACAGAGGACGACAGTGGCAAGGTAACAACAGAGGCACAGACACAGCCACTGCCACTACATCAGCACAACCACAGTGACTTAATCCTAACTCCGCCTACCAGGGAACAAATAGCAGCTCCTCTAGGCGGAAAGTTAACCTTATTTTCAAAGAACTGGCACTACATAACAAAAGACAAGTGGATTTTACAAACCATAGATCAAGGTTACGGTTTCACTTCCACACTTTACCAGTCAAAAGAGGAATGCCAAATCTACCTCCAAATCAAAAACAGAGGCTCTACGCCAGATAATGGAGTTAGCAAACATGAGAGCTGTGGAAAGAGTGCCAACAGCAGAACAAGGAAAGGGGTTCTATTCCAGACTATTCCTAGTTCCAAGAAAGGAAAAAGTTGGAGACCAATTCTCGACCTGTCCACCTTAAATACATACATCATTGTCCCAAAATTCAAAATGCTGACCCTACAGCAACTTCTTCCCATGCTGGGCAAGGAGTCTTGGCTGGTAACTCTAGATCTCAAGGAGGCATACCTGCACGTCCCCATTCGACCAATCTGCAGAAGATACCTCAGATTTCTTGCAGGATCAGAGCACTATCAATTCTCAGCATTGCCCTTTGGCTTATCTACTGCCCAGAGTATTCACAAAATGCCTGGCATCAGTAATCGCCCATTGCAGACTACATGGTATTCAAATTTACCCATACCTGGACGACTGCCTGCTACAAGGGGACAGCAAAAGCAAGCTGACAACAGATTTACAAAGGGTCATTTACTTGCTACAAGGACTGGGATACACAGTCAATTTACAAAAGTCAAGGCTGATACCATCCCAAACAAGGACATTCTTGGGCGGAATTGGACACAGTACAACAAATGGCATTCCTGACTACAGAAAACAAAAAGAACTTCCTCTTTACTTCTTGGCACTAACAAAACTGAACAAGTTAACAGCAAGAAAAGTTCTGCAGGCCTTGGGCTTCATGGCATCATGCATAATCTTGGTCCCATTTGCCAGACTACATATGAGGAAACTACAGTGGTACCTAAAGAATTTATGGTCCCAACACAGACACAGTCTAGAAACAGAAATCCCACTAATTCCATGCTTAAAACAGGAGTTCCTATGGTGGGCTCAGGCATGCCAGTCAAACCCAGGCCTACCCTTTCGCAGATGTCAACCAAGCCAGACCATCACAACAGACGCTTCAGACCTAGGATGGGGGCCCACATGCTGGACAAATGCGTGCAAGGATTGTGGACACAGGATCAACTTCACCTGCACATCAATCTAAAAGAAATGCTGGCAGTAAAACTGGCAATCCAAAAGTTCAAACCATTCCTCAAAGAGGGCCAGTTGATGATAAGGACAGACAACACCACAGTCATGTGGTACATCAACAAACAGGGAGGCACTCATTCATACCCCTATGCAGAATGACCTTGGAGCTGTGGACCCTGGCACGCAGCGACAACATTCAGTTACAGGCAATATTTGTACCGGGCAGAGACAATACTCTAGCAGACATATTAGGCAGAACCACTCGGATGCCCACGAATGGAAGCTGCACCGGACATCTTCAAGACCATCTCAAAGAAATAGGGAATGCCACAGATAGACCTATTCGCATCACCTCTCAATCACCAGCTCAAAAAATTCTGCACAAGGACATTCCACCCACTAGCATGGAAAGTGGACTCACTCTCCTTCAACTGGAAAGGCCTAACAGCATATGCATTCCCACCTCTTCCTTTGATACACAAGGTACTACTAAAAATCAAGGAAGAACGTCCAAGGATAATCCTGATAGCTCCAAACTGGCCAAGACAACACTGGTACCCACTACTGAAGAGCATGTCTCGAACAATATGTGGCCAATACCCTGATGCCTTTGATGTTAACTCAGAACAACTACAGCCTCATACATCCAAACCTAAAACGCTGCAACTGACTGCATGGAACATCACATAGCAGCAGCTAATCCAGAACTTTCCCAAAGAGTTAAAGACATTATTCTTGAAGCACGCAGACCTTCAACAAGAAGGAACTATGCTGGAAAATGGAAAAGGTTTGTCATTTGGAGTACGGAAAGAGGAAAAGATGTGTCAAACATAGATATGCCTAACATTCTGGAGTATCTGGCCAAACTTCTTCATTCAGGCCTGTCCTACTCCTCCATCAAGATACATGCATCAGCTATTTCAGCAGAATACAGCTTTGATCCACCTGTTTTTCGCACCCTTTGCTCAGGCAGTTCCTCAGAGGAATCAAGAATGTAAAACCTCCAAGGAAACCACCATTACCAGCTTGGGATTTAAACTTTGTGCTAGAAAAGTTGACACTATCACCCTTTGAACCAGCAGCAACAGCAGACCTACAACACCTGTCATGGAAAACTGCTTTCCTACTGGCAATTACTTCAGCAAGGAGGGTTTCAGAACTACAGGCCTTAATGGCAGTGCAACCCTTCCTAATCTTCCACCAAGATAGTGTCCATGAGGACTAATCCTACATTTATGCCCAAGGTGGTATCCAGAGTATCTTTAAACCAGGCAATCCACCTACCTACCTTCTTTCCCAACCCACAAAACAGAGGGAAAGAATACTGCATACCTTGGATGTACATAGACAGCTACGCTACTACTTGGACAGAACAAAAAATAGCAGAAAGACTGACCAACTTTTGTAGCCTATGCAACAGGAAGGGAAGGAAAAGCTATTTCCAAACAGACAATCTCCAAATGGATAGGAAATTGCATACGATACTGTTACTCCTTCCATGGAAAACCAATTCCACAGAACATAAGACCTCATTCTACAAGGGCAACAGCCACTACCACAGCCTTCTTACGAGGAGTGGCAACCAAAGACATTATTGAGGCGGCTACTTGGACCTCCGTGCATACATTTGCCAAGCATTATAATTTGCCTCTATATTCCAGATCCCGAGCAGGGTTTGCCACTGCTGTACTGCAAGGGATCCTAAACACACCATAATCTACTTTTATCCTCCTCCCTAGTTGGCTATGGTATTCTACCCACTTGTTATGACTGCAGATGCATCCATGAAGGACATAGTACAGTTTTGTACCTACCATAAATGTAGATGTCCGAACTGGATAGCATCTGCAGTCAGGATTACCCTCCCTCCTTCCCTCTGTGGTACTCCTAGGGTGTTTACCCTCCTAATAGCTAGCTGTTGGGGAGTCTTTTATGGTGTATTTGTTTGTATATATGTACATATATGCTTATTTTGTGTTTACCTCTATCTATTTGGAAACATTGGCATCTATCCAAATTTTAGCCTGCAAGAGGGCTACTGGCATCTGGGGCAAGAAACACTGAGGAAAATGGCGTCGGCTGATGCTTTTATACCCGAAGACCAACAGAGATGACGTCGGGTGGAGTGCGACATCAGCCGAAGCCGGACCCGGACTTTGGAATCCGGCCGACTGCAGGGCTGCCTGACGACAGGACAACCCACTTGTTATGACTGCAGATGCTATCCAGTTCGGACATCTACATTTATGGTAGGTACAAAACTGTACTTTTCCTGCATTCAAGGGATAACAGTTAAAGGAAAGGTCTAGTATTTCCTGACCCCCATCCTTTCTGTTCGATGCATTGGGGTCCACCCTTGAACCAGGACTACTGGTCTCTCAAGCCAGTCAAGCCATTGAACCATGAGCTAATTTTCTTATATGAGACAGAATGATTTTTTTTTTTCTTTTGCTGATTCTAAAACATTAATGCAAGGCAACTGGCATTTTGCCTGTTTCCCATATGGATTTTTGTTTCAGGAAATGAGTTGGAATTGTTTTTGCACTCCTGAAATCATTACCTGGTTTTCTTTTTTCCAGGCTACTCTTTGTTGCCTTCATTAAGGTGCTGTGGTAACCCTTACCTCTAGTAAATTGCTGTGGTTCATGGGAGCATGAAAAATGAGGGTTTTCAAGATAGAAGTAAGTTTCATTAAACTATTTAGTTTAGAGAGTATTAATTTAGTGAGTTGGGAGGTACAAGTCCTTAATGTCAGTGATTACCAGAGTTTACTTGTAGGGAACCCCTTCATTGTTTGGTCCTCTTTGTATAAAAAGTTAGATTATGAGCCTGTTTAACAGTGACACAGCTCAGACTGTCATCTGTGTGTTTTCTGTATTAGGCAGTTGTAGACTCTGAGAGTCTGACATTGTCACATTAATGAAATGTGCAGCGATGGCGTTGTTGCCTCACAGCAAGAGGTTCTCCCGTTCTATTCTTGGCTTGGGTTGGGAGTGCCTTCTGTGTGGAGTCTGCATGTCCTCCCCGCGGTCGAGTGGGCATTCAAAAGACATGCGTTGAATGGGCGTGCCTTCGTTGAAGGTTGGGCGTCAGGCTGGCAACTCGACACCATTAAAAAAAACAAAAAAAAAGAACTGCCAATCATTAGCGGACCGGAGTTCCACTGTGGCGACCCCTAAGTGGGAAACGCCGAAAAGACAAACGACAACCATTTTGCCACTTTTCGGCACAATACCTATTGACCTTTTAGTGGAAGAAATCTGGATAAAGCCTGAGAAAATGGGGGGACAAATGCCTAAAAATAGGGACAGATTTTAAATATTGCTCTTATAAACTTAACTAGAGTAACAGGGTTTGTGCTAACATACATTTTCTGAAGGATTTGAAGTCTGAAACTCAAATATACGTCATTATTTGGTGACTTCAGTCCTCAGATCAGCCCTGTGATTTGCCAGAAAACCACAAATTTTATGAAGAACAGACCAAAAAGTACGAGGCCAAAATCTGGTCAGTTGAGAAGTATGATCTGCACTACAAATTGCATGCTGATTCACCCTGCACACAGAAGTGGTCTGGAAAGGGGACTCAGAGGCCAAAATCAAATATTTTTTCTGTCTTCAGAATAGTTTTTATTAGATGTGGGAAAGGGACACTGAGTATCCCATTGTCCAGGGACCAAGATGAGTTATTTTCCCTGGCATCAACCTAGGAGACAATGATGGGTTGTTTTGCTTATTTTTGGATACCTTTGCCATGCTTACATGCTCATGGAATGCAAGTGTTAATGTTGCGTGAATTGTATGGAAGGCTTATATATGTGCTGTGTTAACAACTGCCTGTAGTGGTGTTTGTTGCAGTATAAATTAACTTGGTCTGGGTTAATTTCTCTCCTGGGCTTTTGTGTTAATTAGGACACACCTGGATGTGTAGTAACAAACGCCATCCACTGTGGCTGTGACACAGCAACTAATGACAAGCTGTCATTAACCACTTGATGAGTGACCACAGCAGCATTAGGTGAGGGATTAGGATTAGGGTCAGGGATGGAGTTTTATGGTTAAGAAGTTTTTAGGATTAGGGTCAGTGATCGAGTTTTAGGGCTACGGATGGGGTTTGTGAGGGAGACAATTCAGGTAAGTTGGGCTGCCAGTCAAACTGTCACCTTTCATTCCCCACACCTAACTGCACAAATGAATACAGAGTATCCTAATCTACACAATCTCCCTGTTCTGATAGTTGTTTTCCTTAGACAGACTCCATAGAGAGTTCATAACTAACTTAGAATTTATTTTGCCTTCATTATGAAACACGTCTGATCATTTTGCATGAAAAGAGTGCATATTTTTTGGAAGTGGCAGGGAGGTGTCCAATAAAGTTAGTCCTTTTTAGAGAAGGGGGGGTGGTGATGATGCTCTGTAAAGTGAAAAGTAAGTGGTAATCAAGTGATGCAAGTAAAATGTAATTGCGCTTAAATGTGCAGTTGTTCTTTTGTAATCTTGAAGTGACTGACAGTTTCCTTAAAGCCCATGAGTTGTGTGACTAATGAGAAAAACAAGTTATTGATTGCAGCAGAACAAGGAGGCCATGCATAACCTTACGTAAAATTGACTGTTCACGGCAGCAGAGGGTAGTAGTTAGATATCAGGATGCAGTGGGAGGATAGGAAGGAAACACTGCCTCCTGACTCCTGTTGTCCCCCTGCCCTGTTTACCAAGCCCACTGTCATGCTACCTCAGTAATGGACTATCACAACAATGAACTAAAAAAAAATCTTACATAAAAACATTTTTAAAGGGGGGCTGTGTCCCGTCCACCCCCTCCTGATGTGGGAGCTCAGCCTTTTTACCTCCTGATATCTAAATATACTACATCTGAGGATGCACCTACTCAGAGAAAAGGGAGACACAGATAATCCCTTTTTTTGTTGCAGTGTAGGCTTCAGAGTTATTATTTTTAGAAGTCAAGGTGCAGGGCAGACCAGCTATACCTGGAGTGAACTTGGAGGGGAGGGGGTAAGCAATCTATAAAAGACATGAATTCTAGGACATTATATTTTCAGGCAGCAGGACAGTGGCTAGTGTTTAAGTGGGTGCAAGATGTGGGTGCTTCAGTATGAGTGTCGTTTGCAAGGCCCTGTCACTGGAATGGTGTAAGTAAAGTAATGCTGGCCAGTTAAAAGAGGTAGATAAGTCCTATACAAACCCTGTGAGAAAGCCAGAAAGACCAGAGTGTATTTTCTTGAAAGAGGATATGCTAGCACATTCAAATAAGAAGCAGTCTTCTGCCATTCTGTCTATTCCATAAGATCCATAAAATCTACTTGTTTATTAGGACTGAATTTGCATATTTTGTGTAGTGAAACAAAAAGAAGAGTGCGTTTTTGCATTTCTTAGACTTGTACAATGGGAATTCAGAAGGCATCCCAAAAACCTCTGCTTTATGGCATTATGTTTACTATATTGCTTCTTTGGAGTGGTTTTGCCTAATTCCCACCTTTTAAGTCATTCCCTACCAAGTTCAGGTGTGATACATGACTGATAGTAATGTGTGACATACCTGTCTAATTGTAGCACTATACAGATCCCCCTTTTTATCCTCTTTTCAGCATCACTTGGTCTTGCTTCTCAGTGTGTGTGTGTGATCTTACACTAATAGATACTGTTGTCTCTATGAGGTGCTGTTACTGTTAAATCTGGCTGTCTTTTACTTACAAAATGTTCAACTGCTTGTGGCTGAACAATTGCTTGTTTATTTTAGTGTGATGCACTCAAATTAACAGGCTTTGTCTGTAAATATATTTTTTCTTTGCGTGACCTTAGAGGCAGTAGATTTATAGTCTGGAGGTGTGTGTGTGTGTGGGGGGGGCACTTTAAAGGTGCATGGGGCTTGCCAGTCGCAAGTATCCCATGGCTCAACTGATCTGCAGTGAGTCGGCGAAACTTTAGCAGTTGTTCAAGTTAGTAACATAGTTCCATTAACTGCATATAAAACTAACAGGACATGATGTAATGGGACTAAGAAAATGTGTTGTTGCGGCATAGTTGCTCAGAAAAGATATCCGCAATGAAGTGTGCAATGTCAGTGAGTCAGTTTGCAATTAAGCAGTGATGGTGTGGTATTGCTCTTGGAAAGGTCTCATTGAAGTGCCAAGAGTTTGCTCAACTTTGAACTTCAGTAATGTTTCGGCATTTTTTCAGTGGTCGCTTTTCTGATGTCAACTTGCGATACCTACTCTCCTTCTGTAGAATATGATATTTGTGTGGTATATGTGGCAGTAAAGTGATTGTTAATATCTAAAATTGATTTGTATGACATGGTACGCACTGGATTAAGACATTTTCTTCTTAACTTAAAGAACCGCTTGCAGACCTAGTACTTATTATGCTGGGAATATTAAACTGATATCTCCCAACTGCCATATGGAACCATCTGCAGATGCAGCTTTCGTCAAGCCTACATCACTACAGAGTAAATTTATGTTTTCCCCAGAGTTCACTCCTGCTGCTTTTAGGACCAGGACTCAGCTAGAGTACATTCTTGCTATCTTTTTAACTTATGTTTTGGTAGCTCATTATTTTTGACAAATTATTCAATTTTTTGTATGAGTACCTACAATTTGCTACTACAAAATAGTCAGCTCTGGACTGGGAGTGTCATCTCAGCAATATAAATAGCAATATAAATAGATAGGGAGTGGATGAGTCGATGGCGACATCTGTAATTATGCCACCTGTTGTTGATTACAGCAAGCCACCAAAAGAAAGCATGTGCTAAAAAGTTACAGCTTTTTTTTTGAAAGTTTAGAAAAGAAAAGACCTGTAGTACTCCCTGTCAGTTGTGGGAAATTAATGGACAGCTCAAAAAGGATTTTCTGGTAAAGAAGGCTAAGGGTAAATAGGATCAAAGTAAAACTGTTTAGAATAAAAAAGGAAAAAGCAAAAGTGATGAAATAGAAAAACAGATAAGTGCCTTGCATCAGCTGCTTTTTCAGCCCGGAGTCAAATTAAGACAAGGAAAGCATATCATGTCTTAAAATATAGCAGGAAGTACAGCACAGAGATAGCTACACAAGAGCTGGGAAGTAAAAGTGCAAGAAATGCGACAATTTAAGGGACTGGCACAAAACGTAGAGCTGGTTATCATGCCATGGACCCCATCTCTGATTTCCCAGTAGGACTTAACGAGTTTCTTGCTCTAGTGCCTGCTGAGTCTTCACCCTCCTCATCATTTTTCCACACCTCAGAGATGTAACTTTTTGATCTGACTATGAAGGCCCTCTGCAGTAAGCAACTGTTGGGAGATTTCCCCTTTGGATATTCCCAACTCTACAAAGTTCTGAAATTTCTCTCACTCCTGTACAAGGGAGTAAGCACCTCTTGCAAGCACCCATCATAACATTGCACACCGATTTATGAGGCTGCACCTAGCACTTTTGCTCTCCAGCTTTTTTTTCTTTCTTACAATTTACATACAATTTGGAAAGTTCCCACATTCATTGCCTAATTGCTGTGTTCCTGTGGTCATCAGATCACAAAGCAGGTCCCAGGCAGCATTGCTTACATTGCCTTTGCGAGGCACACATTAAAGACCATCACAAATGCCACTGTTTATTGTTATTTATTAACTGAGTAAACCATTAGCTACATTCTGCCACTGTGGTAACTACGTCATCAATAAAACACTCTTAAAATTTGATTCACAAGTCAGGGATCAGAGAAATCATGTAGATAGTAACTTAGCCTTCAACAACATGTGTCCGAGGTAGTAAGAAAATACTTCTATGTTTCTCAGTTTATAAGCAAGGGCATGGCTTCTAGGTCCAGAGAGGTCATCACACCACTGTACTCAGCCTTCATCAGGCAAATCTTAGAATATAATGCTCCCCTCGGTATGTACTTGACCAGACGCATGCAGCTACTGGAACATCCACAAAGGTTCCTTACAAAAATACAGTTAATAAACACATTGTCCAATGCTAATCACCTCAAAGCCCTGTCTCTTTATTTAGTATCATACAGGCTTCTGAGATGTGATCTTTGCCTGGAATACAAGGCATCCCTGGAACATGTTTTGATGAACCTTTTGTACATCTGCAAACAAACAGCATCAGAACTACTAGAATATAAGATCTGCATTTTACTTGCAACATAAATAGGACATGTTGGAGAGACAGACACGTTTCTCAGAGAATTCTCATCCATGTGAAACAGAGTAACTCCCTGTCCCTGTTTAAACCAAGAAGAAACTTTGCAGTGTGGAGGGTGTAAAGTTCACTCCTTGAATTATGTTAGGCACCTTGTTCACTAATAAAAATTGAACTGTAAAATATGTACTACAGAATAATAAAATAGAAAATAGTAGATAATCCACAGTTGAGTTAAAAATGGAATATCCTTTATTGAAACACACAAACAAGCTATCCTAGCTGAGTATAATGAAAAGCATCAAAAATATTAATTATTTATATATAATCAGGTTATTTGGAACAAGGGAGTAGCTACAGAGGGTGGTTCTGTTAAGAGCAATACAAGTATTAAACTCATTCCTTTAACCAAGTCCCCCTTCCCCCTTAACACCATAGTGTAAACTGAAACTGTGCTACCTTAGAATTGAAACTAAAAAGCTAGAGACAAAAAGTATATAAGAACAGCTTATTAGTCGCCGTGTTGGTGCAGCTGTTAGTAATGTTGCCTCACGGCAAGAAGTTCTTCGGTTCGATTCTCGGCTGGAGTGCCTTCTATGCGGAGTCTGCATGTCCTCCCTGCGGTCAACTGAACTTTAAAGACATGCAGGTAGGTGCATGAGTGTGTGTGTTTGCCTTCTGTGAAGGTTGGGCGCCAGGCTGGCAACTTGACACTGTAAAACTCCACAGTCAATCAGTAGCAGACTGGTGATCCCCTGTGGCGACCCCAAACCGGGAAAAGCCAAAAGACTTAAATATAAGAACAGCTTATTAAGACTAACCTACTAATCCAAATTTAATTAAGAAACTAACTCACTAACAAAATGACTAGCTAATTAACTAACAAAAAGATATACCACTAGACATCTATCAGAATAAATATTAATAATTATAAATTGAAACCCTTTTAACAAAGATCACTTTCGTAAGGGCAACTTGGACCTATGTATGGGTAATCAGAAATTCACCCCTGGTCTGGCTGCTGTGTCCCTGATGGACAGAGGTAGTCAGAAAATCACCCCCTATAAATCAAATATAAATCAAATTTGTGGATCACATTTGGGTTGTATGGCTAGGCTTTAAAGGGCCCTAGTGTCATTAGCCTAGTGTTCACTATGAACATATGATGAATCTGCTAACACCTCATACCCTTAGTTCTGCCCACTACTCTGCGATTCAATTCAGCCACCCTCAGAATGGCAGAAAACTGAACTGTATGGTACTTCCCAGAAGGCTATGGCTCCAAAGGATGGCCTGCTTGATGACTGGTTGGCGGGTCATTTGCATGATCCGGGGTTAATTTCAAACCAACTGTAGAAAGGATGGGTCATGAGGCAAAGCAGTAGCCATATCCTTCCCTCACAAATTTTGGTTAGTAGGTATGCTCTAGGCTAATGACCTCAGGGGCCTTTTTAAGGCTATCCTTGCATCCCAAATGTATCTTACAATTTTCATGAACCTTAAGATTGTTCTAAAGGGTGTAGGTAGGCTCAAACTTGGGTGGTCAAGCATGTGTAAGCTGATACATAAGTGTCAGATCAGGGGTGAATTTCCAGTTTCTCATCCACTGGTTCAAGTTACACTTGAATTAGATTAGGGAAGAAATCGGCTTCACGTGGAATAGAATCATGTTCCAGAAAAGGGATAGTCTCTGAGACACATATCTGTCTGTCCAACATGTCCTGTTTATGTTGCAAGAAATGTTTAAGGCCCTTGATCGGGTAATTCTGATGGTGTTTGTTTTGAAGGTATGCAGAAGGTCCATTAGAGTGGGCTCCAACGATGTTTTGTATGCCAGGCTTAGTTCCCTCACAACAGTCTGTAGGAGACTGAGTACAGGGATAGAGCTCTGAGGCATTTCACATTGGACATGTTGTTTATGCCCTGTATCCATTTTTTTAGAAAAGTCTGTGGATGTTCCAGTTGTTGCACGTGCTTGGTCATAAGTAATTAATAGACTTGCAGTCCAGGTTACCACTGAGGAGCCTAGTCCAAATTCCAAGTTGTCCCTAAGCACTCTCTAGTTAATTGACTTGCTCAAGGTTACAGAGTAGATAAATTCAGGATGAGGAAATCAAACCCTGTAGCACACAAACCACAGCTCGCAGCCTTAACCCTCAACACCAATTGCCAGACTGTACACTCCTTTTGCTTCTTCTACTTGCCAGGGATTGTACTGATGAGGAGTAAGGAAGACACATTCTGTAAATACCTTGAAGATTTTGACCCAGAGTGTCAGTGCCAATTTTCCATTCAGGAGCAGCCTGAACTTGATTATGCCCACTCATCTAATGCAAAGAAAACCTTTTAGTTTTCCAGCAAAAGGTCAGTGGGCAGACTTGGGATTTGGAGGGCCTACCTGTGACGTTAGAGAAGGTTCACTGGCTGGCTTAGAGGAGACTTCCTCAGGTCTTCTCGTGCCAGGTAGTTGCACAGTGATGTCCTAGATCTTGGATACATGCATGCTGTTGGGTGTTTGGATGAATCTGTCTTAACTGGTGCAGAAGGGCACCCTTAAAGAACATGCTTTGATACTTGCATTAGGCCCTGTGAAGACCTGTCACAGTCCCAAAGGTTTGGACCCCATCACCTAACATCCATTGCTTGTCTGCCTGCTATTAGTTGTTATCTGACATGGTGAGTAAGTTCAGACTGCTCCTTGCTGGAATTAGGGTGAAGACTGCCTCTATCTTGGGGAACCAGAAACTGTTATCTCAGAGACAGACAAGGATAATGAGACCTCATGTCCCCGTTGTTCCTTCTTTAATAATCCCCTCCTTTGCAGAGACATTCAGGACTAGACTGGCCTGTGGCTTTTGTCTTCATTAAAGAAATGTTTGAGCTAGTATCTTGGAAATAATGATGAAAATCTTTGGGTTATTCCTGCCATGGAACTTGTCATGAAGGATTTTGTTTATCTAGCGTCAAAGCATCTGAGAACAGTTTGTTTTGTTCTCAAGTAGGCAAATGCCCTCTGCAGATCCCTGACATAGGATAATCTCTTATGTCCCTCATTGTTTCTACAGACTACAGCACCTGTCTATTTTGATGTTGGACAAGGAGTTCAGAGCTTTGAATTTGGCGGGTAAGTGGGTCTTCTCCTTTGCCAGTTTGAACCTAATGTCCCTTAAGTGCCTTTCTTACCTATTCCAGTTCCAGTCCTCCCTTTTGGACCAGACACTGAAGAAGTCATAAGAATCTCTTAATTCTAGAGCCTGACACCCTTACAACTGTGTCTTCAATGAACTTTCATGTAGTCTACTGTAACTTTGACTGTGCTAATACTATGGCCAAAGCAGCAGGCTTGGGAATGTACCTGCACTGAAATGGTGTGACTTAGACTAGCCTTTTATAAGGGTGGACTGAGGCAAGCCATTTTAGATGCCTCCTTGTAGGATGCTCTCCTCTTTGAGCAGGCTTCCCAGGAAATGGGCAATGACCATCAAAGATAAAACAGGTACTGATCATCATATTGAGCTTCTGTACCCTCTGGCTTGACATATTTCCCAAGATGAATGAGGATGGCTCACTAGTGCATTTTCCATATCTACCAATAAGGATGACTCTTGTTGCGCCTTCATGTAGTCCTGATTACCCGGGACCACTCACAGGCGACTAGTTCTCAGAGTTTGCCCCAGCTTAGTTAGCTATTACCTTGAATTGGTGAATTCTAGATGTAGTCTGATAAGGCCGTGTATTAGACATGTTGCATGCTTCCCACAAAGAGTTCTGTTAAGGGACTGAGTGATCGCCATGTGGGCCCTGGTACAGGTCCAGAATCTACTCTTCAGAAGTGACTGTAGATAATTTTCCTCCTTCGGAACGAGGTAGTGGGTTTGCTTCTGCCTTATACTTGTTGAAAGGGATTGGGAGGTTGCTATCTCATACTGGACCTCTGTGACTTCAGCAAGTACAGGTTGTGTGTTGAGTTTCTGGATGGTGTCACATCATGGAGTGATGTTTTTTCTTCAGTAAGGTGCCCGGATGATGTTGGGGAACATGATGGAAGCATTGTGACACATCAATAAACTATTACTTCTCCTTCCACTACCCACATTACTCCTATTCCCCTACTCAAACATCACCTAAGCAATACACTGTCACATACCTACCTGCAAAATAAACCTACTACCAGTTTCACCAGTTTCAGTACTCTAGCACTCAATACTCTCACCAATCATGCCTTTCTCTGCTACCCTTTTTCTTGTACTACCTCCATTACTCCTCCTTCACACTGTCACCTCACTTAGTATCCAGGTATCTCCTATTCCCAAAGTTCCTACAATACCTCATACTAGGGATACCTCGTCTCCTTATCATTCATTTGCTATTTTCAGCACTCAATACTCTCACCAATCATGCCTTTCTCTGCTACCCTTTTTCTTGTTCTACCTCCATTACTCCTCCTTCACACTGTCACCTCACTTACTATCCAGGTATCTCCTATTCCCAAAGTTCCTACAATACCTCATACTAGGGATACCTCGTCTCCTTATCATTCATTTGCTATTTTCGCTTCTATCTTTTCTACTGAAACTCTTCTTCCTAAAATTAAAATTCCCCCCACCTACACCACATTCCCTAAAAATAAAACAAAGTATTTTATCTTTAACTTTTACAAATATAACTGCCACTACTACCCTAATGTTCTTCTACTTGCAGGAGATATTCATCCCAATCCAGGTCCCACTCAACACAACTCCACCTATAACTATAGTCCCACTAACCTATGCACCTCTGCCCCCCCAAACAAACAAATCCCCTTTTACTCAATCAACACTAGAAGTATATTAAACAAGGTTAGTGAACTTCATGCTTGGATCTCAAGCTACACCCCTGATGTCATCACCCTAACAGAAACTTGGCTAAAACCCCAACACCATGACAAAGACTTTCCCCCTCCTGGCTCTAGTACACTGCGCTTTGACCACCAAAAGAAAAAGGGTGGTGGAGTTGCCATTGTTTACTCTAATCACCTTACTCTGACAACTCCTAATAAAACATACTGTCCTTTTCAGCCAACCTTGTACTTAACACCCATACCACCATCACAATAGTAGCAATCTACATTCCCCCGGGGGATAACTTACCACTGCTGGAAAACATACTCCCATACTTCTCTCAACATATTCCTAATGAAACCATTATTCTTGGTGATGTCAGTATTAATAGGTTAACTCTCTATACCTCAAATTCGTCCTTACACATTAACTTGTATGGCCAACTATTACTGATGCCACCCATACCAACAGCTCTCATACACACAATACCCTTATTGACTGGATTCTAGTCTCTCATCCCTCCAAATATCACATTTCTGAAACCCTTCCCAACACACTAAGTGATCACTCCCCAATAAAAATACTTAGATATATCCCTCACTTTACTAAACAGCATAGACTTATCACATGCTGCAAGCTTACTATCTTCCACCCAGACACCTTTAAATCTCTTCTCTCTAAAGTTAACTGGAATTTCCTTACCCATCTCCCCCTTGACGATGCTGTCCTGTCTTTCAACTCCACCTTTCTCAGTATTCTTGACTCACTTGCCCCACTTTGCACAGTCCATATTAAATCTAATATATCTCCATGGCTATCAAATTCCACCTGTATCCTAATGAAAAATAGACCAGTTGTTGTTTGTTTACTTATTTTTGTAAATGATAATCTGTAGAACATGTGTAGCTTTTTTCCCCGGGCCTCCACTGAAAAAGGGCTACTTAAGAGGTTCTCTGGTTCGATCCTCGACTGGGGTGCCTTCTGTGTGGAGTCTGCATGTCCTCGCTGTGGTCGTGTGGGTTTCCACCGGGTGCTCCAGTTTCTTCCCACATCCCAAAGACATGCTGTAGGTGGATTGGACACTCTAAATTGGCTCTAGGTTTGAGTGTGTGCGTGTGTGTGCCTTCTGTGGAAGGTTGGGTGCCGGGCTGGCAACTTGACACTGTAAAACTCCACTGCCAATCATGAGCGGACAGATGATCCGCTGTGGCGACCCCTAACCGGGAAAAGAAGAAAGAAGAAGCTCAGTCAGACAAACCCGGTCAACAAATGTAAAATAAGTAAATCATTGTCTAGTATACACACAGGTGATTCCTTCAGTTTGCACTAGGTGGGAATCCTCCTGGTTACAGAGTGTTACTGTTTATCTTCTCATCTACAGCCAGACTGGTTACCAAAGAGGTGACTGTTGTGCAGGTACCTTGCAGGGGAGGGAGCTCATCATGCTTCATTACCTAAATGACTGTCTGCTGACACCCTAGTGAAGTACTCTGTCGTAGCACATTGCTTGGTTCTTTCTCTGGTTGCAGGCCCCAAGGGGCACTTTAAACTGGAAGAAGTCCTGTCTTGTTCCAGTAGAAAGGATTACATTTTTTTGTGGCAGACCTGGAAACTTCAGTGTCATTCATTTCTACTCAGAGAGAAAGTTGAGGAAGTCATAGCCTTGGTAACCTGGGTGAGGTCACACTAGAGAGCACAAGCTTGAATTCTGCATCTCTGGAGCATTACGATGACCTCTTTTTTTAAAGATCCAGTTGCTCTCCTGCAAGTGATTATGCTGCAGTATCTAGGTGCGATGCTGATGGCTGCAAAGTTATCATGCCGTTCATGATCTGCTTGTTGTATCAAATCAGACTCTAGAATGGTGGCCTTTTCCAACTAGTCTCATATGTGTGCGTTTTTCCCTTCACTCATCAGCATCTGTCTCATTGTCTAAAAGTGTTTTGTTTTTGGGTAATTGAAGGGGGTCACTTGGGCTCTTTCCTTGTACAGGGAATGGAAGATTTTCATACAAGGAGTTGAGGGAAATTTTCCCACCCTCCAACCTCTGGAAGCAGAGTTGAGAGCTGAGGTCCTCTTGCAGTGGTATGACAACTAAATCCATGATGTGGTGCATAAATTTAGAGTGCTGTGTATGCCTGAACCTCCTTTGTGGAGTGGCTTTGTAGGCCTGGCAATGGCCACAGCCAAACATGCATCACTCTTTCATTTGTCCATATTCTGGGGCAAGCAGCTGCACTGGTAGACTCAGTTTCAGTTCCATTCCTCTTTTGAGCTGAGAAAAATGAAAACGTCTGTGATCAAGATCTAGTGGAAGTCAGGCACTTCAGAGATCAACATTTTCAGTGCAGAAGAGAAAGCAAGTCACTGAAGTTTCTTTCTTATGCCTTTCTTTCTTATCTTTCCCAACGTTCTTTCACTTTACCTTACTTTTTCCTTCTCTCGCCCTGAACACCTTATTGTATGCACTGATTATATTTCACAACATCATCAGCTCACTAAATCTGTATGCACTACATCGACTATAAATGGTCAAAATTCAATTAATCAAAAAAAAAAAAGAAAGAAAGAAAGAAACGAAACAACATTGTATGCAGGGGAAGGTGGCAACCCCCCCCCCCCCCCCGCACCTCCACAGACCCCTTGATTGCAAAAAAAGTGAGGAAAGAGCAAAATCAGACTCATAGCTGTGTAACAATCCCACAAAACAAATGCTGGCATCCCGAGATGAACCGACAGTTCAGTGAAGTAACTCCTAACTAATCGTCAGATGAAACAAGTGTACAATCAAACACCCTGCACCCTACTGTATGTATTAAATATTTGCATTGTATGCTGCCTTTTGAGATAGTCATATAACTTGCATTACAGTTTAAATGTTTTTTTTTTTTTCAGTTTTAGTTGTATGTTTAGTTATAATGCTGATAGCTGGTTCATAGGTTTTCATCATTATGCATGCATCCAAGCTTTGTTATCTTTTGTCTATTGTATTCTGCTGGTCGGAGCCTGAAAATGGTTTATTGGGATCAGTGCTATACTCCAGCTAACAAAAGTAAGTAAATAAATAAAACCAGGCAGTACTGAGGCAGCTGGGATTGGCCCCACAGTGCTCTTCTGGACTGCATGAGTTGAAAGTTTTCAGTGGTTTAAGCTACTGTAGCCTTCCATATTTTGAGATCTGGGCAGCCCATTTCCATTGTTGTTGTGTGCCACCCTCAGATCTTTGCAAATTCTTCACGTAATGAGCTGCCAGGAATGAGACTGAGATGTCTTTTGTTTCCAGCTCATTGGTTGGCATCCAGAAGTGGTTCTTCACTGGGCATGTAATAATATAGAAGTAGACAATGTAGTGGACAGCTAACAAATGTTTGCATGCCAGTAAATTCTCAGTGTTTCACATACTTAGAAACTCAATGTGCTGAAAACCTAAAAGTAGTTTGTCTGACTTATCACATTAAATTTCACAGGTATCAGAAATCAAATTACACACACACACACACACACACACACACACACACACACACACACATGCAAAGAAAGCCCTCGTCACTATTAGAATCACAGAAATGAAAATGTAAGGATACTATTAGCTGTCATTTGGGACTCAAACCAAGCAAGACAGATAGCACTGTGGTAGTGTTTCCACTGCTGGACCAACAAAAGTCTCTGGACAGATAACACAACTGTTATGCAAAGCCCTTCCAAGGTTTAAAAATGGAAATGACCATTGAAGTGGTTTAGTGTGATATTCCTATAACAGGTGAGAAAGGTTGTTGATCTGGGTGCTTCCAGTGTACTACTCTTTTGGATACAACTCTTGTGAAGCAAGGACTCTCCCAGCAGCTTTCTCACACATGTACCCACAGGTGTAGCTGTCTGTTTTGTGTTTGGTGCCATCCCCTGATCTTGCATTCCTCCACTGCAAAAAAAGTTCTACTTCAAATTTGAACAGCAAAATCAAAAGCTTATTTCTTTTAAAAAGTAGCAAACTGTTTGCTGTAAATGCAGCAACCTGCTGCTGCAGTTTATAGTACACATGGAGTCTTACAATGCTGAGTTTTGATTGTAAATGTAATACTGGCATTTATTTCTAAATATTAATATGCACTGAAAAACGATTGGAATTGGTCGATTTCTCCCCTTAATACTTTGTGCCCCTTTAGCTCCACCCTAGTTTTGCTGCTCTGTGTGTGTGTGTGTGTGTGTGTGTGTGTGTGTGTGTGTGTGTGTGTGTGTGTGTGCGTGTGTGTGTGCGTGCGCACGCGCTCGCACATGTATGTGTGGTGCCTCTGCATATGCTCTCTTCAAGTTTATACAATTTTTTCAAAGTTCTCATTTGTGGTTATAAATGTATACAATTCCATAGTATCTTGCTAAAATCATTACAGGTCCAAAAACCCCACTTGAAGGATAACGAATGCTATCCCGTCCCATCTTTACTGTTTTATCCATTTCCAGAGAAACACGCAGAAAACATCTGCTGCCATGGAGCCTTTCATTTGCTAATTGTAAAATGAAATATTTGATGCTTAAGAATCTGTGGTTATATGTAAGAGAAATTGTTTCCTATTGAAATGTCAGCACATTTCGAATGCTGACATACTGGAAAAAAGACCGAAAACATAACAGAAGAGCGAATCTTGAAAATCGCTCTTCTCCTTAAAACTTCTTTTATGGGAGGGGCACCCCTGCACACCGCGAACTTATATATATGCCAACTCCGAGACCGCCATACCTTGGAGAAAAGGGAATGTTCCGAGAAATGGCATCTTAGACTTAGTATATGTCAGTAATTTCTTTCGGCCATTCAGTCTCTGTATTTTGGGCCTCACTCTAGAAAGGTCCTGACATTTCGTATGGTTACCAGGGCAGTGGGTAAGAAGGATTTCATTTCAGATATTGTTCCTTATTTTAAAATACTGTTAATGAGGAAGACAGAAATGTTGTGATTTTGCATACCATTTTATATATTTTCTCCATAAGATATAAAAAGATATTGTGATGCATAACTCTTATGTAGGTATAGGTGTACTAGGTTACTGGGAAGGATGTATGAGGTGGTACGTGATTGTTTGTTGTCTTTTTTTTTCCCCCATGAATCTCTTAGAAAATGCAGTTTCCAAAGTACTATATTATATACAAAGATGTTTGTCAGATAACACTCTTACAGAGGTCATGGCTGATACCTGTGAAGTAAGAAAAAAAATGTTACCATATAGCCACTCATAAAAATCCTGTAATTATATAAAGCTTTTGCTATAGAAGAGTAAGATGAGGGTATTAGTCTTTACATCTTGATGGCCTTGGTGTGTGTGTGTGTGTGTGTGTGTGTGTGTGTGTGTGTGTGTGTGTGTGTGTGTGTGTGTGTATGTATATATATATATATATATATATATATATATATATATATATATATATGTATATAACTATATATATGTATATATATATATATATATATATATATATATATATATATATATGTATATAACTATTTATATATGTGTGTGTATATGTATATATATATATATATATATATATATATATATAACACACACATATATTTATTTTACATTTGTTTACCGGGGATGTCCGACTGGGTCAGTGGCTCTTTTTAGCAGAGGCCTGGGAGAAAACTTCTTACAAAAACACATTACAAACAGTAAGAAATTGATAACAATTAAGAATCCATAACTTTGGGAAATAATAGGTAGTAAATAGTTTATACATAAAGATTAAAAATTGAGAGTAATGTAAAATGGAAGACCCCGCGGTGGTGGTGCTGCTGTAGCATTGTTGCCTCACAGTGAGACACTGTCCGGTTCGATTCTCAGCTAGAGCGTCTTCTGCGTGGAGACATGCGTGAATGGGCATACCTTTGTTGAAGGTTGTGCGTCAGGCCTGGCAAGCCGGTACGTAAAAATCAACTGCCAATCATTAGCGGACCGGAGTTCCGCTGTGGCGACCCCTAACCGGGAAAAGCCGAAAGACACAAACAAACAAATGTAAAGTAGAAAAAAAAAAAGAAAGCTAACAAATAAACTAGCATGAAACAGCTTGTGCCATCATAGAGAAATAGTAGATCAATATCATGATTTTGGTGGAAATATTTATGAGATACATGTATGGTATATGGACAAGAATATGGCTGAAATTTGCTATGTTAATGTAACTTGTTCTAAACAGTGATAGCTAAGGCAATATTGAGATAAAGTACACGAAGGAGGGAATATGATAAAACTGTAGGAAGCTTGA
Source organism: Protopterus annectens (assembly GCF_019279795.1). NCBI lineage: Eukaryota > Metazoa > Chordata > Ceratodontiformes > Protopteridae > Protopterus > Protopterus annectens. The sequence continues at coordinate 87,365,241 of NC_056732.1, read as the reverse complement.
GATAAGTAGATAAAGGTAGGAGCAGTAGTGAGCATGAGATGGAGAAAAATCTGTGTATGTGTGTGTGTGTGTGTGTGATTATATATATATATATATATATATATATATATATATATATATATATATATATATATATAAACATATACACGTATGTTGCATATATGTGTATATATGCACACACACATGCACACGCGCACGCACACACACACACACACACACACACACACAAAACAAACAAGCAAAACATGTTTGACTAGTACTGCTGTGGGTTGTTTATTTCCAGTCATAGGTTGTGTTTCTTGTTTGCATTGCAGACTGTCCTTCAGCTTGCTAGTCTTGTAAAATGCAGTTCCAGCTCTTTTTAGTCCATATAAATGGGGCAACTTGAGTGTATTGAAATGGAGAACTGCTCTGAGAAGATATGCGCAGTAACATTTTACTGCTAAATTTTGAATTTGAGCTTGGGGCAATTAATTCCACTTTTGTTAATATTAGCACTTCAAAAATGATGGAAGCTTAAAAAAAGTCTGTCTAAATTTATGCAACAATTACTTGCATCTCAACAGGAATATTAGTAACCAACTTCCCTTTTCCTTTTACTCCTCTGTGCACAGACAGTAAAGTCAATGTGAATGTCCTCTTAACTTCTCTGTGTATTTATTTATGGATTTCGGAGCACGTAAGACATACTGTATTAACCCTCAGTGGCCTGGCATTTTCAGGTCATGCTGTTAACAATTTCATTTGTTCATTGACCTAATTTTTTTCAGCATATTCGGTGGAATGCTCCTGGGAAAAATGTACATTCATTTGTTATCCAGTTTTATTTATTTTTTTCATTGGCATTTCATTCTTGGTTTAATTGCTGAAGCCCAGGAAATTAAAATATAAAAAAAACAGCTTGAATGGCAGGTATCACTTAATCTGCCTTATGACTAAGTTCATACATCATCATGTAATTTTAGAGAGATATATATTTGGAGGCTGCTGGGGTCAGATAACCTTATTAGAATGTTTTCACTCCCCTTTTTAGCATATTCTGCCCTGTTAGTACAGGACATACCTGTACTAGCCATTAACTCCATAGCTGAACATTCTGTTTAGTATCGATGTAGTTCATGTTGGCTTTGTGTACCAAATGAACCCTTTCTTCTCAACCATATGTTTTACTTTCTGGAAGCTTTTTCTAATGATCTGCAGTCCTCCATTCGCTCCTGGTGGACCTGATTGCAAGGACATCTTTCTACTTACTTTATTTGCTCTCACTGATACCGTGGCTTCTGTCCTGCTCTTTAAAGCTTTGTCTTTTCATCCTGACTTGTGGAGAAAACCTGTAGAAGGATGTCTGTGTGCACTACCAGTGACTTGATTTCACCTAACTTCCTAAATCCTGGAGGTCTACTTAGCAGGAAGAGGACTGAATGAGTGCCAGACTGCTCTCCTGTGTTGGGAGAAGAAACAGACTAGCCCAGTAGTGGTTGGAATAGCATTTGTAGCTGTGGTCACATGTTCAGCAAATGTCTGAAAACGAGTGTGTGACCACATATCTCTGTTACATACTACCAATTTCTATAGATTTTATATATATATATATATATAGAGAGAGAGAGAGAGAAGATACGAATAAATATGTGTATGTATGTGTATATATATATATATATATATATATATATATATATAAAATATATATATATATATATATAATATGCAAATATATATGCATGTATATTTAATACTATACTATAATTATGTACTATAAGTAATACACATATGTGTGTACTTCCTATAATATAGCTGCATATTGCACAGTATACTGGATGCTGTTTGAAACTTCCATTCCAAGTACTCTGAAAATATTCCCGAAGCACAATCACAGTGTGCCTTCCCCTCCTGCATTTAAATATTATTATGCTGTTTACAGGATGACAGAGTGACTGTCATGTCTTGTCATGCCTAGTAACTCTTTCCTGCATTCCCTTTGGAGGGAATCCTTGCCTGTGTGCTGTGACAGGTGGCTGAGTAAGGTTTCAGCAAGAATGTTGTTAGGATTGTCGATATTTATTTGTTATGAATCACATCTGTTAGACTGTCAGCAGGAACATTTTGCATGGTCTTCATATCTGAAGACTGTATTTCTTAATGTGTGGCATAATAAATGTTGTGATAAATTCCTATAACAGCTGTTCTTTCAAGTTATGTTTACGATGGTTAACAGTGCAGAAAGTAATGTAGTGTTGGAATGTGATTATGGGGTGGCACTGTGTGTTTAGGAACATATATTGTGTAAACTTTAAACCTACATTGTATTCAGCATTTTGTATCCTGGGAAAAAGAGCAGCAATTCATTGTACGGTTTGTGCTCTTGCCTCCAAACACATCATTAAAGGCAGATGGCTTAACCCATGTCATAAAGCCACGGATATGTCATACTGAAGTAGATGCATCACTTGAGACAACATGCCCAGATGGCTTTACATTCTTTTTTCCTTGTGACTTCTTTCACATTGACATGACCATTTGCAGACTGCTGTAGGCAAAAAAAAAGCACTTTCCTGTCTAACATCATAATTCTTTTCTGGTGTGATTGCAAAAAAAACTTTGTCAGGGTTGTTTTACATTACATACTTGCTTATTGTAGCACATTACTGTTGTACAGTGCCTTTTGAATTATGCTGGGTTGTCTCTGCAGTCCTTGGTTTATATAAAGTAGAGTGTGAGAGTTGCAGAGTTACTCATAGCACTTTTGTGGATGATACAGTACTCTCTTGAGCACGTGGTTATCAGGTTTTCCTGTTATACTGGTGTTTGTTTGGAAGTAATTGTTACTTTTCTGAGTTGTGCATACCTCCCCAGTGGAAAAAAAATATACATATTGAGGCAAATTTTTGCATGTTTGGTTTATTCCATGAGGATTGTTAATGCATTAATTGATACTGTATCATTGTTTGGCAAATGGTGCTGTCAAAGACTGCTTCTGTAGAGATGTGACACGTCTTTGTATCTGTCCAGGGGAGAGTTTATGGTAGGACTTACCAGGTTTTCAGCCTCCCTCATGGCAGTGTGGTTTGGTCTAGGGTTTGTGTGCAATGTGAGCAAGCAGTGTATTGCTATCACCTCTGCAGTAGCTCAGCCAGGCCCACCTCCCACATTAAACACTACACCTCCTTTAGTGAAGTTCTTAGCCTCCACCAAGAACCATTGTAAAAAGATACCTGCATATCGTCCGCTCCCAGGATAGAAATGCCCATCCCAACCTGCTGCTGTGTCAGTCACCGAGATGCTAATTAATCAAACATGAGTCGCCTAGTTCATAGTCAGGGCTTTATCCCACTATGCCATCTGAGCAGCACCAACTGTTCCTATTTTGGAAGAACTTTCCTGTTTTTAGGCTTAGTGTATCTCTGCAGATGTTATATCTGTTTTTGGAAATACGTCCCTATTTATAGACTTGTTTAACCCCCTCACTCAGTTTTCTGAGTCCTCGTCACACATGATTTTTCACGCTGTCAAGTTCACAGAAAGCCACACTACATGACCAGCATACTAGTAGCACCAGCAATTTAAAGAAAAGAACGGATTTATTTTACATTTTCAGAAGCAAAAATAAACCTTGCGTGATAGAATTTTGCAATACATTTCATCAAAGCCTACAGAGTTTTCACTGTCTCTTTGATAATTTGCTTATATTTTTCCATCATTTTTGCCACTGTCTGTTTTTAAACACTTGCTTCTGAGAAGTAAGTATCCTACATTCCTACTATAAGTGGGAATAGTGATGTGGTATTTGGTATTCAGATTTTATGATAATTAGATGTTCAGATTTTTCCAGCGGCCTTTATACCTGTTTTCAATGTCTGCAGGTTGAGAGGTGTGCTCCCTTTGAACTTTAGTGCTTCAAATTTGACCTTTAGTGCCTTAACCTTTTGGCCTTCCGACTGCTGCCTTTAATACTGTTTGGGATTTTTCTAATCATAAACCCATGAAGGATTTCCCTCCCATAAGGAACAAATGGGCTTTAATCTAATAGGGGAATGGCTTGATGATCGACAAGATGTGGGGATGGTATTGAAAAAAGTGTTTCCTTTCCTTATTCCGTTTACTTTCCTGTTTTTCTATTTGTAGTACATTCTTATCTCAGATATCTTTTAAATAACCAAGCAGAACAGTCCATATTTCTAAGGCATCTACCTGTTCCGATTAATTACCCTACTGCTGCTCATAAAATAAGTAATCTAAGTCACCCAAGGAAATAGAAATAGCTTAACTGCTTTTGGAGTACAGATGAAAAGAAGCCAACATTTTAAGGGCTGAAACCCTATACTGGAATTACCATTTAATTGCTGTTTTCAGAATTAAATGTCAGAAGACTGTTGGAAGCATGGTGGATGATTATAAGGAAGTTGGTAATGACTGCTAGTTCAGTGATGGATGTCGGTTGATATATTTTTTTTCATCTGTTCATTCACTAAACATTGAGCTTCATTCTGTTGCCTGTGATGTTCTGGTTGGATCAGCCCTGGTAAAACTGAGCACGGCTATATTGGTATGACAAGAATTTAGGGGAGAGGTGGGAGCAGCTGGTGACCTCTGTTAGTGCACTAGCTGAGATGTATTCCTAGCTTCTTTTTTTGTTTGTTTTGTGTTTTTTTTTTTTTTGAATAAACTTTTATTGAAATCATTGCTGAAGTAAACTATTATAAGAATAATTGAATAGATTTTAAGGTACATTAGATAAAAAAAACGAGAACATTGATATAAAGTACAAATATGACATAAACTATTCCTAGCTTCTTGACAGACTTGTTTATTATGTAACCATGGAACTGTGTTTACACAACTGGTCAGAGCATATTTACAGTAACTGGCCCATGTGATATGCCATGCAAAGAGAATTTGATCCATCTATTGTTGAAGCATGCTTTTAAGGCTTGCTTTAAGGCTTGCTTGTAAAGCAGTCTGTGTAATTCACAATAGCTTCTGCTGTCTCCTTCCAGTCACTTTCTTGTGTGTCATTGTTTCTGTTTTTGCAGAAAACACAGTCCTTTTAGGACCAATTTTTTCAGTGGATACAGTCTGACCAACCAAGGGAGGCCAGGTCTTGTTTCTGTTTGCAGACTTTATCCCCAGCTCATACAGTTTCAGTACATTGTTTCAGTGATAAGCTAAATTTATCCATCAAGTCATAGAGTTTCTTAAGTGTATAAACAGAACTAAGAGACTGCCAGAGTGGCAAAATATGACAGGTATAGGGTAGGAGCAGCTGGAAAAGTCATTGGTACTAGTACATTGGCAGCATATTGCCTGATTGTGAATATAGTAGAAGTCAGCAGAGTTGTTCAAAAGTTTAGAATTAGATGTTGCCATCCTACTGATGGGCTGTTGTGTTACTTTTAGATTACCTTCCTTTCTTTAAGGTTACAGGACTCTGCATTGCTATACCACAGCACAGTGGTGCAGCGATTTGCATTGTCGCCTCACAACAAGAGGTTCTCCGGTTTGATTCTCAGCTTGGGTGCCTTCTGTGCGGAGTCTGCATGTCCTACCTGCATTGGTGTGGGTTTCCTCTGGGTGCTCTGGTTTCCTCCCATGTTAGAAACACATGTGTCTGAAGTGTTTCTCCCTCGGCCTCTGATGAAAATTGGCTTGTTCCGAGTTGGACTTTCCCGGTAAATAGACATTAAATAAATAACTAAGTGTACCAAGATTGTATGCATAGAGCCCATATACTGATTCACCGCACATATCAAAAACCCTGGTGATCCCTTTGCCGAGAGGCAACTCTACTCTCAAAAATCTTTACTTATTGATGCCAGCCTGGTGGCACAGAGGTATAAAGCCCTGACTGTGACCCAGGCAACATGGTTTCAGGTAGTTGCTTGGCAACTGACCATCCTGGCAGGGAGGATGGACTGTGCCTGTCCTGGGAGAATTGGGAGGTGGTTTGCTTGGTGGCTTTGCCTGTCGCTCTGGTGGTGTGAGGCAAAGGTCTCACGTACCTCTGAAAGCAGGAGCCAGCTTGGGGGGGGGGCACTTTGGCTACCTAAGATGATGATTGTCACTCCAGTTCTTCACATTTGAGCCAGAGAGCATGTGTGGACTGCTGGAGCATTAGGCAGTTCCTGCAGTGATGCAGGTGTGTATGTCAGCACCTGGAGGTGAGGTTAGGGCTGTGACAGAAAAGGCTTTTGATTGTCAGAATGCCAGCAAGAGCATAAGAACCCTCCTGTATCTTCCCAGAAGACCCCTTCCCCTCCCTTACTTTCTGTCACTGTGGTGAATAGGTAAGGTTATCTTACACCTCAAGGCAACATATAAGCCTGAATATAGCTAGTGAGACTTGTTAGTCATTGGGTAGGGAGAGAAGAAGATGCAGGAAAAAAATATGCTTATTGAGAAACATTATCAGGAGAAAACATGAGTAACTATTTTTGTGATGGGGTGCATTCTCCACCACCTCATCCAATTTATATATGTATTTTTTGCAAAAAAACAATGAAGTGGAAGAAGATGGTAGTATACAGTACTGCCTGTTTCCTCTTTTCTGTGTTTGCAGAATCTCCAGTGAGACTGTAAAACATGAAGTAAGTACGTCTTAGTGTCTGGGACATGCGATCACCAGCAGTACATGACAAGTGGGACATTCACTGAGTGGGACCTGGTTAGTGGGGATTCTCTGTGCAGGCCCACAGGGAATTATCCTGATCCTCTTAGTAATTTACCCTCAGTGATATGTGCCTTCCCCTTCGTAAACTGTTCATATGTTGTTTTTTTTGTGACTCTTTTATTTTTACATAGTTTAGATTCCAGATTTTTAACTGTAAGTATAGCATGCCCTAATGCTCAGTGTTTATCTTTGTTGACTTGATTTCTATTAACTGTTGCTTAAATATGTGTATGATTTTGTTCTTTTCTGTATTTTATTGCAGTGTTTTCTCATACATCTTGCAAACTGTTACTTGTTTTGTAGCTCATATTATTGCTGAAAGTGGCTCATTTGGATGACTTGATTGAGTGGATTAACAGATGAACAAACAATAAATATGTTACTTTGAAAATAGCTTTAGGGATAGGGCTATGAGCTGTTTACAAGCTGTTTCTTGTAGGTAGGGGTACAGGGCTTGATTCCTTCATTTGCCTGTTGTGTGACTGAGCAAGTCACTTAACCAGGCAATGCTCCTTGATGTCCAGTGAGATTACTTAGTCACCAAATTAATAAAATAAAATGAAATAAATAAACTGGGTACATGGGAGGGACAGCTTCATGGGAACTAACCAAAACACTCGGACAGAGTCTGCAGACCAGATCACCTGTCTTTTGGACAGCATCATGTTGTGCTTAATGTCGAGCACTGTGTACCACATCTCTGTAGCAGGCATTTTCCCTCCTGACCTACAGAATTGCAGTACCCTTATCTTGAAATACATGCCCATATCATTACTGTATCTTTCATTACTCAGCTGTGTGGCATTGCATTATGGCATGATGCAGTAACATAAGTGGTTGTGTCATTACTTAGGATGGTGCAGTGGTGCAGCATTAGCATTGTCACCTCACAGCCAGAGGTTGCCAGTTCGATTCTTGGCTGGGGTGCCCTCTGTGCAGAGTCTGCATGTCCTCCCTACATTCGTGTGGGGGTTTCCTCCCATGTTACAAAGACATACATCTGAAGTGTTTATCCCCGGGCCTCCGCAGAAAAATGGCTTCCTTCCAAGTTGGACTTTCCTGGTAAACAAATGTTAAATAAATAATTACTCATGCTAACTTGGTAATGTTACATAAAATATTTTGAAAAGGCAGTTACAAAAAATGGAATTCATGCCATCTGCCAGTAATCCAAAAGGTTCATCAGTTAATCAAGGACTTAAGGGTAATGGAGATTGGAGGTTTAAGGTTCAAGGTAGGTAGACTCCACAAGAGAAACTGGGCTTTATGGGATAACTATAAGTAAAATAATGCTGTGAACTACTAACGAAGATGTGCCAAAATTAACATGGGTATGTGTGGCTAAAAAGTTTTTTTGCTTGTTGGGGGTTGGGGGGGGGGGCAATACAAGGTCTTTAAATACCAACATGATGGTTTTGATAACAGGTAAGGTAGGACTGAGAGGTTTGGTGATTTTATGCTAGGTGCATCAAACCGGGTGCTGTTGCCCCTGTGGAATGACTAGATGGTTTGAAGTTGATGGAGAGGGACCTTGACTTGAGGATCTCAGAGAAATTTCTAGCTGCTGTTGTTACCCCTGAGTGCTTACTTTTATGTTTCTTGTTTACCATATGTTGGAGTTAAGAAGTATTGTTATTTAAAAAATGTTGCCTAACATTTCTCATGTTTGTAGCAAAATCTTCTGAATTCAAAAATATGTGTGAACACTGGTGTTGAGCTGTCCCTGTGTATATTAGATTGTCATAGTTATAGGTAGTTATGTTTCTGAACCAGTGGTGAGGAGAATCTAAAGTACATCAAGCATATGGGATGTACAAGTTGTAATTGTATTTATTTAGTTATCTTTGCAGTAAATGAGTTGTATCGGGGAAAACACATTTTTAACATAATACCACTGAATATATGTATGCCCATACTCTTTAATTTGACCTGAATTAACATCAGGTAATGGAAAAGTCAGGCTGAATTTAGAAAACCGCTATTAATTGTATGTCTTCCAGGCACAAAGTTCACAGGTTACCTTGATCATGGTGAACAAGGGGATGGCTACAGATGATGATCAGATTGATGTAACCTTAGTACTGGAATAAGAAAGCTTTCCTTAATAAAGATGTAGCAACAGCTGTCAGGGTGCTGCCCACCATGAGTCATTTTTGCTGCACTTTTTTCTTCTTGTTTCCATACTTATCACCCCTCTTCTTTCTTTCTTGCCTGTTTTCATGCTCTGTATTCACACTGACAGTATCTGGTAGTAGAGGACTGCATTCTTACTAATGGTGTTGTCTGGGAGGAGTGCACAGCAGGTTATTAGACTGCGGCGTATTCCTCCAGAAAACTAAAATACGGCAATCTCTACCTTGCCTTGGCCTGTCACCAGTCTATATGATGGCAGTTCTGCTTGCTTTAGCGTGTTAGAAGGTGTTTAGATGGTATTCCTGCTGCTTGTCTTGGCCTGTGATGACAGTCATGCTTGCTTTGGTCTGTCACCTGAGTGCCTGAATTTGTTTTGCACTGTGGTAACTGGCAGTGGATAATCAATAGTTGCAATGACAAGGCCAGTTTATGTTAACAGAGTTTCATTTATTGGTAATAAATGCATTGAGTGCTAAGGTCATAGTTTTCATGGTCAATGAATATTATTTATTGTAGTATTTTATTAGCTGGTTCTTTCATTGGGAACATGATGAAATGTTAACACAACTCTTTTTTATTACTAAACTCCGTCACCTGTAGTGCTCAGTGCAGGATAGTCTCAGTTTACAGCATGTCACAACAATTCATTTCGTAACACGTCACAATTCCCTACAGCACTTTATTCAAGGTAAATGCAGACAGTGATTAATATATACTATAGTGGCTGTATGTTAAAATTAAGAATGGGTTAATCTAAGTTAAAAAAATGTTTTTATATGATTAAGAAGGTAACAGACGAAGGGAATGAGCAGAGTCCACTTTTTATCAGGTAAATAGCTACACACTTCTAGATGATGGAGAATACCGAATACTTTTCCGTACTTCACTGTTTCACTTTAGTACAGTCGAGGACATTATAATATTGGCTTTCTTTGTAATATTTTACCCTAATCTTAGAATTTCAGGATTATATTCTTTCACAATATACTGTGGTGGTGGTGCTGCGGTAGCGTTGTCGCCTCACAGTAAGACGTCCTGTTCGATTCTCAGCTAGAGCGTCTTCTGTGTGGAGACGTGTGAATGGGCGTACCTTTGTTGAAGGTTGTGTGTCAGGGCCGGCAACTCAGCACGTAAAAATCTACTGCCAATCATTAGCGGACCGGAGTTCCGCTGAGGCGACCCCTAACCGGGAAAAGCCGAAAGACACACCAACAACAACATTCTTTCACAATATAGCAGCAAGGAAACAATGCAAGTACATTTTCTCAAAGCAGACGTGTAATTCAGTCCTGCCAGCATAAGTAGCATGCTGTCTCTGGCAACGATATGCACATCGGCAAAGTGGCAGCCTGAAGAGCTGTGATTGTGGTGTTGCTTTTTCTGTATGTTGTACTTGTTTGCTTGGGGATAACAGTTTGCTTTGTTTTTATGAGACATTTTCATTTAAATCCCTATTTCAGACACTGCAGTTACAAATGTGATACTCTTGAGTATTAGAATTGTAGATCTTCTTCGTGTTTCACTGTTGCAGTCATCACACTTGGGTTATCTGCCTGCAAATAGCCCTCAGTCGGCCCGAATACCAGAGACTTAGTATTTCTGCATCAGTTGCTGTCGATTCTTGACTGACATCAGGTTGTCAGGGGTATAAAAACAGGCAGTCGATGCCATTAAACCAGTCTTTCTTACCAAGGAGCCCGAAGCAGAAGCAGTTCACATGAGTGCTAGTCGGCCACTACCTGAGTTTTCGTTTCCGAATTGAATCATCCTGAAGTCTTCTAAAGCTAAGTATCCCATTGGGGATCCTGTTTTCTTGCTCTAACCGATGTCAAAAAAAGTTAACAGTTAACCGAGATTTCCATTCTTACTGCGTCACCTGTTTAGGCCCAGACCACGACGTACCTCGCTGTCAGTTTTGTGCTTTGTTCAACACCTGAACCATTAGTTGTCGGGCCCTTATTGTCGCTAAATACTTTAGCTTTCGATGTCCATATTCTGAAATGGCTTTGGTAAGCCATCCGTCTACCAATCTTCCGAAAAAACGTAAGGATAAAGACAGAGACAAACCGCACAGGTCCAAAACTGCCGATGACACTTCGTTAAGCTAGTCACCAGTTCGCCGGTACTCAGTGAGGTGCTTTCGCAGCCCCTGATGCCCGCTTCGATGGATTTGCAAGCCGCTACCGAGACCCTTTCAGAATCCGGTATGCCACAAGACTTTTCTTTGACTACGGAACCTGCGGATATCTCTACCTTGGATGGGTCCGGAGCCGCTGTGCAGGCTCCGGCTTCCGAGGAAGTTCTTCGCATTACCGATATTTGACACAAACCGACGACATCCTTCGCGTCTTCAGTTATGTCTATAACTACTGAGTTTCTAAAGCCAAGAAGATGTGCTACTCCTAAAAAACGATGACTCAAACTCAAGACCTAATCATGCTGATTAGGGGAAGCCAGACTTCCCCAATAAGAGAAAAACAGACCTGTTCCCAGCAGCTTTAACTGACCAAGAGTCCGACTACTCTAAGGTTTCTGAATATGAAGACATGCCTTTATCTGCTTATGAGGATTCAGATGCAGAGGAATCCATTCCCTCTGCTTCCCCTCCAGAGGATTTTTCTTTTGGTGAAACCCTACATACTTTAAGAGAGCATTTCCACTGGGAATGCCAGGATTATCCTCAGTCCAAAAAGAGACTCAGAGAATTTTTAGATTTGCCACAACATAGACCTTTAGCTATCCCTCCTGTTCTGGATGTTGTGGATGATGTCTTTATGGAATCCAGTCTAACTCCTGATACTTTACCCCCTGCTCCAAGGAAACCAGACAGGTACTACAGAGTCCCTGACTCACAAATTGTTTTTCAAAAATCCTACTGTTGACCCAGAGGTCATTTCCCAAGGGCCTAAAGGTATAAAAGAAACTACAGCTAAGAATCCCACCCCTTCGGACAGGGATTCCCGAGTTTTAGACAGATGGGGTAAAAAAGTACACACCTCTGCAACTCTCGCCATTAGGGCATTGAATTGCCAGTTTCACATGCTGAAATACCAGCAACATATTATGGAACTTATTAAGCAAAAATGATCTGCCTTTCCTGACTGTGCAGAAAATAAAGAATTACAGGAGCTTATGCATTCTGCAAGCCAAATCAGCAAGCATACCTTGCAATGTGGGTTTGACGCCCTAGAAGCATCTTGCAGGGCAGCAGTCACTGCTTCTGTACTGAGAAGGCATGCTTGGCTTAAGGAACAGACCTTGCCAGACCATGTCAAATCAAAATTATTGGACGCTCTTTTGAGCAAGGACAGTCTGTATGGCACCAAAGCAGAAGAGGTTTTAAAAAAGATGGAAGAAAAAGCTAAGTCTATGCAGACAGTTAAAGATTTTTTGTAAGTGCAGCCTCCAAGATTCAGTAGGCATTGCCCCTCGAAACATTGGTCCTTTCCAGCCCCCTCAAGGCCATCTCAATCTAGAACCAGGGAAAACAGACCCCCCCCCATATTACAGTCTTAGAGTATGCAGAGATCTAAGCAATGGAGTACCTCCACATCTAAAACAGGGAGTGCTAAGCTAGCCCCCTAACAGAAAGAATTCACAATGACTTCTCAACTCCACTCCTCACCTCTGCCCAATTGCTCGTGCCCCTAGGAGGAAAACTTGCCCACCATGCAAAAAACTGGACCTCCATGACCAAAGACCAATGGGTCCTCAACATTGTATCCCAGGGGTAAAGATTTTACTTCCACACACTGCCAACCCCAAAAGTGTTCCCAGACTTTCCTCCAAACCAGTGGGCAGAGGCACAAAACCAAGTTCAGTCCCTGCTCTCCATAAGGGCAATTCAACCTGTTCCTGCAGAACAGATAGGTCAAGGGTTTTATTCCAGACTCTTCCTGGTACCCAGAAAAGAGGGCACTTGGCACCCAATCCTAGATCTTTCCATTCTAAACACCTTCCTGGTGGTACCAAAATTCAAAATGCTCACCCTTCAGCAGCTTCTTCCTATGCTGTCCAAAGATGCCTGGTTAGCTACCCTAAACCTAAAAGAAGCCTATCTGCATATCCCTATCAGGGACTCATGCAGGAAATATCTACGTTTCAGGGCAGGATCTGTGCATTATTAGTTCTCTGCACTTCCCTTTGGCTTATCCACTGCTCCCAGAGTCTTCACAAAATGCCTGGCTCCAGCCTTTGCCTATTGCAGACAGAGAAAGACTCAAATATACCCTTACTTGGACGATTGTCCGATTCAGGTAGACAGTCAGAAAAAGCTGATGTTCTTCATGTTTCACTGTTGCAGTCCTAACATATGGGTTATCCGGCTCCCGGTAGCCCTCAGTCGGCCTGAATACCAGAGTCCTCGGTATATGATGTCGGCTGCCGCCGGTTGTAAAACTAATGTCAGAACGTCAGGTATAAAGGGAGGCAGCTGACACCATTTCCTCAGTCTTTCTTGCTGTGGAGCCCAAAGCAGATGCAATTCGCACTAGTGCCAGTCGGCCGTTTACCTACTTTTTGCTTTCCGACTACCAAGTTGAAGATGCCTTCAGATACGTACACCGTTGGGGATCCTCTTTTCTTGCTTTAACGAATGTCAGATAAAGTTAATAACTGTGGAAAACAGATTCTGCAAAGTGATTTTCATTCCTATTGTATAACTTGTTTGGGCCTTGAGCATGATGTCCCTAACTGTGATCTCTGTGCTTCCTTTAGCCCGCGTACCATGCGCTGTACAGCTAAGATTTTGTATAAGCATTTTGTAGTCTGGCCTATGTTCGTCGGTATGGTGTCTTCTGGTCTCCTGACTTTAGATATACCTAGGAAACAAAAAGACAAGGACCGCGACAGGCCTAGGGTTAAATCTGCTGGCAATGCACTGGTGAAATTGGTCATCAGCACTGCTGTAGTCAGTGAGGCACTTTTGCAGCCCCTGCAGTCCACAGATTTTCAGCCGCAGGCCTCTTCCGAAACCTTTACAGAGTCCTCCATGCCGCAGGCTGATATTTTGTCTTCAGACCCTCTGCCTGTCGCCGCCTCAGATGGGTCCAGAGCCGCTATGCAGGCACCGGCTTCTGACTTCTCTTCTTTTCAACATGAGACCAGAACCAGACCGACTACCTTAGTTCAGACTTCTGCATTTGATAGGCCTCCTGAGTCCTTCCGGATTGCTAGCAAACCTTCCAGTCGCAAACCTGCTCACAACCAGGCGTCTGCCTCCCCTCCTGTGCCTCAGTCCCAGTTGGTAAAGATGGCTGGTGATCTTCTTTCCCTGATTAGAAGCTCTCACCCCCCCCCCCCCTTCCAAGCGGGCTAGGGAATTGTCTCCTGATGTTTTGTCTGTCTCAGATTCTGAGGTTTCCAGTATTTCTTCTGGTGAAGAAGGAAATTCACAACTTTTTTCTGGCTTTGAGGATTCTGATGCTGAGGACTGTATCCCTTCTGCCTCCCCTCCAGAAGTTTTTTCCTTTGGGGATACTTTGAATGCTCTTAGGGAGCACTTTAAATGGGAATGTCAGGATTTTCCTCAGTCTAAGAAAAGAATCAGGGAATTTTTGGATTTGCCACAGCATAAGCCTCTGGCTATACCTCCAGTTTTGGAAGTTGTGGATGATGTTTTCATGGAAAATTTTTTAACTCCTAATTCTGTTCCTCTTGCCCCCAGAAAACCTGATAGGTATTATAGGGTTCCTGGTTCACATCAATTCCTTTTTAAAAACCCTACTGCTGATCCTGAAATGATTTCTCAAGGCCCCAAGGGTGTTAAGGCTACTATTGCTAAAAGCCCTGCGCCTTCTGATAAGGAGTCTAGGGCCATGGACAGGTGGGGTAAAAAAGTCTACACCTCTGCCACTCTTGCCATTAGATCTGTGAATTGCCTTTTCACATGCTAAAGTATCAGCAGCATACTTTGGAAGCTATTAAGGCTAAACTTGGGGATATTCCTTCCATGTCTGAGAACAAAGATTTACAAGACTTACTGAACTCTGTCACTTTAGTTAATAAGCATTCACTTCATTGTGGTTTTGACACTTTGGAGGCTTCCTGCAGAGCAGCAGTCACTGGTTCCGTTATTAGAAGGCATGCTTGGCTCAGGGAGCAGCCTCTTTCTGAACCTGTTAAATCTAAATGGCTGGATGTTCCTTTACACAAAGACAATCTTTTTGGTAATAAGGCTGAGGAGGTACTGAAGAAGTTGGAGGATAAGGTGAAATCTATGCAAGCTGTAAAAGATTTCCTTCAGGTTCAGCCTCCTCGGTTCAGTAGGCATTATCCTTCCAAAAATTGGTCTTTCCCTGATCCTGGCAAGCAGGGTCGCTCTAGGCCTATGAGTTTCAGATCTTCAAAGGGCTAAACAATGGCATTCTTCTTCTGCTAAATCGGGGATTTCTAATCCAGCTTCCCAAAGCAACCATCCTCAATGACTCCGGCCTTTTTGTGCCTATCTCTGCAGGCCCTAGGTTTCCTTTGGGGGGAAGGTTATCCAGGTTCACAGAGGTATGGTCTACCATCACAGATGACAAATGGGTGCTCAATGTAGTAAACCAAGGTTACAAGTTTTATTTTCACATCTTCCCTGTTCTACAAGGGTACCCAGACATACCCAGAACTCTCAGGGCAGTAGAAAATCAAATTTCTTCTCTACTGACTATGGGGGGCTATAGAGCCAGTTCCTGCAAATTAGGCAGGCCTAGGTTTTTATTCAAGACTTTTCCTGGTACCCAAAAAAGGGGGCACCTGGCACCCTATTCTGGATCTGGCTATTCTAAACACTTTTCTGGTGATTCCCAAATTCAAGATGCTCACTCTTCAACTGTTACTACTCATGCTGGGCAAGGATTCATGGCTGGTAACTTTGGATCTCAAGGAGGCTTATCTGCACATCCCAATAAGGGAAAGTTGCAGGCAGTTCCTTCGTTTCAGGGCTGGGGAGCAACACTTTCAATTCTTTGCACTGCCCTTTGGCTTATCTACTGCTCCCAGAGTTTTTATGAAGTGCCTGGCTCCAGCCATTGCTTTTTGCAGGCAGAGAAACATTCAAATTTATCCTTACCTGAACGACTGTCTCATTCAAGCAAACTCCCCAGAACAACTAGAAAAGGATTTGGACTTTGTGAAGAACATGCTCACCTCTTTGGGTTGCACTCTCAACGAAAAGAAGTCAAAGTTGGTTCCTACAAGGGAGACTGTTTTCCTGGGAGCGAGCCTGAATACAGCCTCCCAGATGGTATTCCTCCCTCAAGAGAAGCTAGAAGATCTTTCGGCTTACTTCATGAACTTGGCAAGCATGACCCAGCTCTCTGCAAGGCAATTCCTGCAAGCACTGGGGTTCATGGCTTCATGTATTCTGATGATCCCATATGCAAGGCTGCATATGAGAAAACTTCAATGGTACCTCAAGAATATTTGGTGTCAACACACACAGGACTTAGACTTAATTCTTCCCCTAATTCCCTGTCTGTAAATGGAGTTCATCTGGTGGGCGACAGCAGTTCTCAGAACAAGGGTCTACCTTTCCGCCCACCACCTGCCAGCCAGACTCTCACCACAGACGCCTCAGATTTTACATGGGGGGCTCATCTGGAAGGCAAGGGCATACAGGGGAATTGGAGCACCCAGCAGATTCATCTGCACATAAACTTAAAAGAATTGATGGTGCAGCAGGCTTTGCTAGCTTTCAAGGACCTACTCTACCCTGGGACTTTGCTGATCAGGACAGACAATACCACAGTCATGTGGTACATCAACAAGCAGGGGGGGGGACTCACTCTTACCCCTTGTGCAGACAAAGCATGAGATTATGGTCCATAGCAGCTTCCATGGGCATACATCTAATAGCCCAGTATCTTCCAGGGTGGTTAAATTCCTTGGCGGATCATTTGATCAGGCACGTTCTGGAGCCTTAAGAGTGGCAGCTAAACAAGGTCATTTTCCATTGCATCACTCAGCATTGGGGCACTCCACAAGTGGATCTTTTCTCATCTCCTTCCAACCTTCTGCACCAGGGAGTTTCACAACAAAGCTTGGAGGGTGGACGCCCTGTCCTTCCCATGGAGACAACTCTCAATTTATGCATTTCCTCCTCTGCCTCTTTTTCCCAGAGTGCTGCTAAAGATAAGGGACAAAAAAACAAAGGCTATTCTTATAGCAACAGATTGGCCCAGGCAGCATTGGTATCCCCTTCTTTGCAGTCTCTCCCGGGCTCAGCCTTGGCATCTTCCCCTGGTACCAGATCTGTTAGCTCAGGGAGGGGGAAAGTTCCTTCATCTTCATCTTCAAACTCTACATTTAACTGCCTGGCTAATACTTTAACTTTTTCCCAACAGGTGGCTGAAGTTCTTCATAAGGCCAGGAGTCCTAGCACCAGAAAATTCTATGCAGATAAATGGAAGAGATTTTGCTCTTGGATGCTGGCTAAAGGAGAAGACTCTTCTCATCCTTCTCTTTCCCTCATTCTTGACTACCTAGCAGGCTTGCTTAATGATGGACCTTCCTCTTCCTCAATCAAAATTCATGCTTCAGCAATTTCTGCTCATTGTTCTTTTGAGCAACCTATTTTTTCTCACCCCTTGATGAAGCACTTCCTGAGGGGAGCTAGCAATCTTAGACCTCCCAGAAGAGCTCTTACTCCTGCTTGGGATCTTAATTTTGTCCTGGAAAAGCTTACTCTACCTCCCTTTGAACCAGCTGCCTCTGCAGATTTGAAATTTCTCTCCTGGAAGACTGCTTTTCTTTTGGCTATTACTTCAGCCAGAAGGGTTTCGGAGCTGCAAGCCTTAATGGCAGTAGAACCTTTCATTATTTTTCATTCAGATCGGGTTTCTCTGAGAACTAATTCTTCCTTTATGCCTAAGGTGGTTTCCAGTTTAACCCTTAACCAGTCTATTCACCTGCATACCTTTTTCAACAATCCCCCGAATAAAGGGGAAAGGATTCTGCACTCTCTTGATGTGCATAGACAGCTGAGATTTTACTTAGACAGGACTAAATCCTTTCCAAAATCTGAACAGTTGTTGGTTAGCTTTGCTCGTGGGGCTCAGGGTAAAGCTATTTAGAAACAAACCATCTCCAAATGGATTGCTCATTGTATTCACTTTTGTTACCTACAGCATGGGAATGTTCCCCCTCAGGGTATTAGGACCCATTCTACTAGAACAGCCACTACCTCTGCAGCTTTTCTGAGAGGTGTGCCTACTAAGGACATTCTAGAAGCAGCTACTTGGTCTTCTGTCCATACTTTAACAAAGCATTACAATCTACCTTTGTTTTCTAAATCTGGGGCTGGTTTTGCCTCTGCAGTTTTGCAGGGCCTTCTTACCAACCTTTAATCTGTGATCCTTCGTCCCCCTTTTGTCTTTTTCCTGGGCTTTGGGAATCAACCCATATGTGATGACCGCAACAGTGACACATGAAGAACATAGTACAGTTGTGTACACTTACCATAAATGTAGATGTTCGAGTGTATTCACTGTTGCAGTCCTGGTTTACCACCCTCCATTCCACCATTTTTTCTAAGGCACAGACTATATATTTTTATTTTTTGTATGACATGTTTCCAGGGTGTTTCCTTCCTGGGTTAGCCTTCTCTTGGGGGCTCCTAACAGTTAAGGCAAAAAAAACTGAGGAAATGGCGTCGGCTGACTCCCTTTATAACTGACGTTCCGGTATCAGTTTTACATCCGACGGCAGCCGACGTCATATACCAAGGACTCTCGTATTCTGGCCGACTGAGGGTCTACCGGGAGCTGGATAATCCATATGTTAAGACTGCAACAGTGAATACACTCGAACATCTACATTTATGGTAAGTGTACACAACCGTACTTTGCAGCACCTGACATTTGTAAAGAACCTTCTAACTTCCCTGGGGTACACTGTCAACGAAAAGAAATCAAAACTAGTCCCCAGTCAAAAAATTGTATTCCTGGGAGCAAGCTTGGACACAGCATCCCAGATGGCATTCCTTACTCCAGAAAAACAAACCTATCTAACAGGCTACTTCTCTCAAATGGCCACCAGAACCCAGCTATCCGCAAGGAAAATCCTGCAGGCTCTAGGGTTCATGGCCTCTTGCATTCTACTAATTCCATATCCCAGATTGCATATGAGGAAACTTCAGTGGTATTTAAAAAGTCTTTGGTGCCAACATTCTCAGGACCTGGAAACCATCATACCCGTCATACCTTGTCGAAGGTCAGAGTTTCTTTGGTGGACAGCAGCATGCAACCACAACAAGGGACTTCCCTTTACACAACCCCACACCTCCCAGACGCTAACCACAAACTATCAGACTATGCCTGGGGGGTACATCTGGACGACAAGTGCATTCATGGCCACTGGAGCCCAAGTCAAATTTATCTGCATATGAACCAAAAAGAGATGCCAGCTGTTCAGCACACTCTGACAGCCTTCAGATCCCTACTCTCACCAGGACCCCTGCTAATAAAAACAGACAACACTACAGTGATGTGGTACATCAACAGGCAGGGGGGAACCCACTCTGCAGGCTAGCCATGACCCTGTGGAACACGGCCTTGGCTGTTTATATTCATCTGCAAGCTCAGTTCCTGCCAGGCAAACAAAACTCTCTGGCAGATGACTTAAGCAGAAGTCTCCTAGACCCACACGAGTGGCAATTAGACCCCCACACTTTTAGCCTTCTAACCCAGAAATGGGGGACCCCGGAGGTGGACCTTTTTGCCTCTCCCTACAATCACCAGCTCAGCAAATTCTGCACCAGGACACCTCACAGCAGGGCCTGGAAAGTGGATGCCCTATCCTTTCAGTGGGTAAACCTCTCAGTCTATGTATTTCCCCCTCTGCCTCTTCTTACAAGAATATTACTCAAGAAAAGACAGGACAGACCAAGGGTTGCTCCAGACTGGCCACGCCAGCACTGGTACCCACTACTGCGCAGCCTGTCACCAGTGCCACCATGGCTCCTACCCCAGATCCCAACCCTCCTCACTCAGCAGGAGGGACAGATCTTGCATCCGCAACTGCAAACCCTGAACCTTGCAGCCTGGCTTATTCCTTGAATTCTCCCCCAGTGACCAACCTAAGCAAGCAGGTGCTGGACGTCATTCTTGAAGCCAGAAGACCCAGTACAAGGAAATCCTATGCTGATAAGTGGAAAAGGTATTGCTCCTGGATTCAGTCTAAAGGAGTGGACACAGCACTGCCCTCCTTACCTCTAATCCTGGATTACCTAGCAGATCTACTCCACAGAAGCCTATCCTTCTCTTCCATTAAGATTCATGCCTCTGCCATCATGGCTCATTACAACACTGAGTCACATCTCTTCTCTCACCCTCTCATCAAACAGTTCCTGAGAGGGCCCAACTACTTAAGGCCACCAAGGAGAGCCCCCCACCCCTGCTTGGGACCTTAACTTTGTGCTGGAAAAGCTCACGCTACCCCCTTTGAGCCTGCAGCAGCAGCAGAGTTAAAATTCCTTTCTTGGAAAACAGCCCTGCTTCTGGCCATCACATCAGCTAGAAGAGTGCCTGAGCTACAAGCACTTATGGCTGTGGAACCCTTCATTATTTTTCATGCTAACAGGGTCTCCCTCAGGACTAACCCTACTTTTATGCCTAAATTGGTGTCCAGTGTAGCTCTCAACCAATCTATCCATTTGCCAACCTTCTTCCATAATCCTCAAAATAAAGGGGAAAGGATCCTGCACTCTTTAGACATGCACAGACAGCTCAGATTCTACCTTGATAGGACTAAGCCCTTCAGGAAATCTGACCAATTACTAGTCAGTTTTGCACCAGGGGCAGAACGCAAGGCCATATCAAAACAAGCCATTTCCAAATGGATAGCACACTGTATTTCTGTTACAAACACCATGGGAAACCAACTCCTCAGGTGGTCAGAATGCATTCCACTAGGGCAACTTCAGCCTCTACAGCATTCCTCAGGGGAGTCCCTACCAGGGACATTCTGGAAACTGCTACCTGGAGTTCTGTTCACACCTTCACCAAGCATTACCACCTGCCTATCTTTTCCAAATCCAGGGTGGGTTTTGCAACAGCAGTCCTGCAGGGCATACTAGCCAGCCCCATCTCTTCTTGACTGCCTCCACCCATTGTTCAGCTTTGAGAATCAACCCAAGTGTGATGACTGCAACAGTGAAACACGAAAAACATAGTACCATTGTGTAGACTTACCATAAATGTAGATGTTCAAGTGTATTCACTGTTGCAGTCCTGGTTTCACACCCTCCAGCCCCCTTGTCTCTCTATCTTTCTATCTCCTTCTCTGTCTCTATTGCTCACCCCTTACAGGGCTTTTAGTATGTACTTTTTACTGGTGGTGTTTTTCCACCATAACTTAGCTCCCCATTTGGGGGCTCCTGACATTTGGGGCAAGAAAAACAGATGTAATGGTGCTGGCTGCCTGGTTTTATACTCCTGACGACCTGACGTCAGTCATGAAGCGACAGCAACCAACGCAGAAATACTAATTCTCTGGTATTCAGGCCGACTAAGGGCTACTTGTAGGCAGATAACCCAAGTGTGATGACTGCAACAGTGAATACACTCAAACATCTACATTTATGGTAAGTGTACACAACTGTACTTTTATATAGCGCTGTTGGTCCTATAAGTAGTAGAAATACTTTTATACATATAAGCAAAGATGTACTTTTGAAGTAATGATGACATGCTTTGGAGGTTGATAGAGTAAGGGGATTTGTATGAACCTGCATCATCTGATGGATGAGAAGTTTATAATTCACATCTTTCATTACTGAATGATCATGATGTTTCCTGCTATTATATCATATTTATCTTGGGTTGCGGTAGAATGGTAAAATCAAATAATGTCCTAAAAATCAGAATTAAAAGGTATGTAGAATGTAACAATCTAACTGTTGTGATCCAGTAAGTTGTGTTCACACAAAGGTAGCACAGTGCCAGAACAAATAGCATTGTTGCGTCATACCAAGAGGTTCTGAAGTTTGAGTCACAGCTAGGGTGCCTTCTGTTTACAGTCTGTATGCTCTCCATGTCTCTGCAAGTTTTCTATGGATACTGTAGCTTTCCTGGACCTTCAGACGTTGATAGACTGTCTTCCAACTTGCCCATAGGTGTGTGTTTGTGTGTGTGAGCACCCACATTCTTCAGTGGAATGCTGCCTTTTTCTAGAAACATTTTCAGTGTTGTGCACCTATTAACTTTCAGGTTAAACTCTGGTATCCCCTCACCCCTTTAAAGGATAGTGCAGATTATCAGAAAATGAATAAATGGATAGTCCAGCAATGATATATTGTACTGTAAGCTTTAAACATCAGTTAGTTTGACATGAAGTAAGTTCTTTGGCTCTACATAGCCTATAGGTCAGAAGATCTGGGTTATGCTGCCACTAGATTTATCACAAATCAGTAGACAGGGATGCCATTTTTCAATGTTTCCAATCTTGTTTTTTTCCTTGACTTATGCCATTTGCTTGTTCCCTGTGACCCTGAATTTGATTCTGGCAAACCACAGAGGTATGGACTGATGGGTATTATTTTTGTAGGGAAGCCTTTTTGCTATAAATCTCATATCAGAATTCATTATCCGCTTAGTCCAATGCATGGTTGTTTAGTGGGTGCAAGGGACAAGAACTAACGTTGAATGGGGTGGCGGCCCATGTACTGGATGGCCGACCATTGCAGGGCATCAGAGTTGCTGTATATTATTAGCAATCTGCTTGTCACTTGACTGCTGTCTTGAATAGTGACTTAATGGGAAAGTAGATCACCATGTCCTTTTCAGGTTGTTTCAAACATTCAGGCTGTAACATGACATAATTATAAGTGCAGTATTTCCTGTAGTTTTTCACAAATTTACTGTTTTGTATGACAGGAAAGATAAAAATTACAAGAGGCCTGAGTGACTTATATAAGGTGTTCTCAGGTGCTGCTGGGATATTTAGCTGCTCACTACTGGGTAGCTTAGTGCTACGTCATACTATGTCTCATGATATAATTTTTGTGGAAGACATCTGGAGTATGTGTACATTTAATGCTGATTGACATTGGCTTCATTCTGTATCTCAAATACGTGCATTCAGAGTACTCTGTAGTTCTTGAATATAACTAAAAATGTAACTCCAAAAAGAGAAATACCTTCAACAGGCTAAAAGCTGGGAACTCCTCAAAACGTAGAAAAAGTCAGTCAAAAAACAAAGGAATCCCAGAGCTAAGGCTTAGCAAACACTGATAGTTAACAAAATATGTAAGCGCTTTTGAACAGAGTTCTTCAGACAAGTTAAAAATGTAGCAAACCCAACTTTTAAACACACAACAATTAAAAACAAACCAATCATTTTGCTTATAGCAATTACTTATGCAAATCCCTTGACTTTAAAACCAGTCTTAAAGAGACCTTGTCATTAATACCCAGTTTTCTATCAGCACAGAACTTCAAAATCCAATACAATTCCCTTTCTTCAGTATAATTTTTTAAATCACCTCCACTTTGTCCTTTAAACACAGTTTCTATAGCCTTAAACATAAAACTATGTGAAGGTCCTGACTCATGCACATGTTTAGCTAGAGCATTGGTTAAATCACTTCTCCTAATAGCATATTTATGCTCACGTATTCTTTCATAAAACATTCTATTAGTTTTTCCTAGACAAAAACTTTCACATGCTATGAATGTTGCTAATTAGAAAATGTTTCTAGTTTTACAATGTACATGTACCTTAAAAACAAATCTTTGTTTAGAAGCAGGATGTATAAACACATTTGACGTTTCTATAAAAGAACAGTATTTACATCTACCACATGGAAAGGTACCAAAAGGTAAATGCATATCTGAAGTGTCTTCCTGACAAAATTTGGACTCCCTATGGCAGAGCCGTTTTTTTTAAAGAATTCTTGTTCTTATATGTATAAAAAGGGGAAACCCCCACTATACCCTTAATCCTGTCATCCTTGTATGGGCTATTAAACACATACTCTTCTTCCCATCTAGCTAGTACCATGTTGGTGTATCTATTTGTGCAGGAAGTGCCCACAGCTACGCCAGGTTTTTGTAAGTAGTAATTTCCATGCTAGTGATTATAGACAGGTTAGACATGTAATAGATTCTAACTGGGGCATCCTCACTACGGATGACAGGATTAAGGGTATAGTGCAGATTTCCCGGTGGTGGTGCTGCGGTAGCATTGTCGTCTCACAGTAAGACGCTGTCCAGTTCGATTCTCAGCTAGAGCGCCTTCTGCGTGGAGACATGCTTGAATGGACGTACCTTCGTTGAAGGTTGTGCATCAGGGCTGGTAACTCGGCACGTAAAAATCAACTACCAATCATAAGCAGACCGGAGTTCCACTGTGGCGACCCCTAACCTGGAAAAGCCGAAAGACACAACATACATCTAACAACAAGACAAAGATGGCTGTGCCATAGGGAGTCCAAATTGTGTAAGGAAGACACTTCAGATAGGCATTTACCTTTTGGTACCTTTCCATCTGGTGGATGTAAATATTGTTCTTTTATAGAAACGTCATATCTGTTTATACATCCTGCTTCTAAACAAAGATTTGTTTTTAAGGTACATGTACATTGTAAAACTAGGAACATTATCTATTTAGAAACATGCATAGCATGTGAAAGTTTTTATGTAGGAAAAACTAATAGAATTTTTTATGAAAGAATAGGTGAGCATAAATATGCTATTAGGAGAAGTGATTTAACCAATGCTCTAGCTAAACATGTGCATGAGTCAGGACCTTCACATAGTTTTATGTTTAAGGTTGTAGAAACTGTGTTTAAAGGACAAAGTGGAGGTGATTTAAAAAATTATACTGAAGAAAGGGAATTGTATTGGATTTTTAAGTTCTGTGCTGATAGAAAACTGGATATTAATGATAAGGTCTCTTTAAGACTGGTTTTAAAGTCAAGGGATTTGCATAAATAATTGCTGTAAGCAAAATGATTGGTTTGTTTTTAATTGCTGTGTGTTTAAAAGTTGGTTTTGCTACATTTTTAACTTGTCTGAAGAAGAGCTCTGTTCGAAAGCACTTACATATTTTATTAAATATCAGTGTTTGCTAAGCCTTGGCTCTGGGATTCCTTTGTTTTTTGGCTGACTTTTTCTACATTTTGAGGAGTTCCCAGCTTTTAGCCTTTTGGAGGTATTTCTCTTTTTGGAGTTGCTTTTGTTGTTTTCCTCCTCAGGGGCCATAGCAGAAGGTTTAAATGACTTTGCTGTTTCTGACAATGATCGTGTTTTCAAGATGTTACGTCTAGAGGTTTATCCTTTGCTTAACTACAGTCCTAATGCTCAGGACCAGTCTTCATTTTAACAACCAGTAGAGAAGATGCCACCACTACAAGAGATAAAAGGTTTGGAGAATGATTTATATAAATGAAAGCGCCTACAATGGCAGAAGACTGCACATGGAGGCTTGTTTGTTTCATTGTGTTATTCCCAGAGGTCTGAGGGTAACCTTAATGCCTATTTATGGTGATAGTTATACTTTTCACAATGGCAGAGGCTGAACTTAGAGCATAGTTTATTGACTTCTTCACACCTGTGGAGAATGAGTTAATGAGTGCGATTGAAACAAGGAAGCAGTACTTGCTAAATGACTGTGATACTGAACTATGTTTGTCAGCATTTGATCAGATAGTTGACTATGTTTCAGCCTATGAAAACAGACTTAAAATTACAGAATATGAAAAAGTTGGCTCGAAATTCAAATTATTTTTTTGTCGGGAAATGTGCTCACATGGCCACACTTCAATGAGCGTCCTGTTAATAATAAGTCTACTTCAGAGAAACCGATGGTTGCTGAATTATCTGTAACAACTGAGAATAATGTAAATCCCGGGTCTAATGCCTCTACCACTGATTCAGCGTCTGTGTCAAAGCAAAGACCTATCGTGATTGATGACACAGTAGGAGGGACTTCCGTTCTGCAGCAGCAAGATGTTAGGAGAAAAATTCCCTCTTCTCAACAGGTTTTTGGGGATTTAAAACTGCCCCTACCAATGAAACGCATGAAGATGGGGGAAGGACAAAGGGAAAGGAGCCCAAACAGAGGCAGAAAGAGGGGTCGTCAGTATGTTGAAGAAACATCAGGTACAACGCGCAAATGCATGTGGAAGATGGTGCAGAGTCCCTGATTATCAATCTTTCTAAAAAGGTACTGTCTCAAGCTGAAATATCATTTCTAGAAAGAGGTTTGACTTTTGTGCCAGCAGAGAAGTCAGACTTCTCTGAAGTGTTGACTAGTTTAAGACTCTTTCTCAGAAATGTAGCTTTAAAATTGCCTTTTAAGAACACTGACTATTCTTTAAGTGGAAATGTTTTTAAAAAAACAAGCTTGGTTCAACCACCTACAGACTCCACTTTAGATGTGTTCTGTAGGAAATGTGAACAGGATTTAATTTATTTCAATTATTTTCAGGAACATCTACACCTTGCTCTGAAAAGGCTAAGGGACGTAAGTTCTATAATTTAAATAAGGAAGAGAAATCAGCCCTAATGGCTTTAGAGAAAGATGATAGTGTTATCATAATGAGAGCAGATAAAGGTGGAGCTACTGTTTTGCTTGATAGTGATTATTATGTAAACTGTATTTATGAGCTGTTAAATGATGTTTCTGTCTACGTTGATTATATACGTGATATACAATGCACGATTTTCTTCACTATTCATGATTGTTTAGAAACATTTTTTGATTACTGAACAATTTTCACAATATTTGCATGTTGAATATCCTGTGATACCAGTCTTTCACGGCCTTCCCAAAGTCCATAAAAATTTAGTCTCACCTCCATTCAGGCCAATAGTTTCAGGGAGGAAATGGATAATGGTACCTTTTTCTGTATTTATAAATAAGCAGTTACGTCCAGGACTTAACAATGTAGTCACAGTGCTCTTAATAATACACAGCAATTTTTTAAATGACCTATATGCATTTGTTCAAACAATGATGCTGACCTGAATGACTGTTTGCTTGTTACCCTAGATGTGGAGTCATTGTTCACCCACATTCCCAGTCTAGAAGGCCTATGGTTAAGTCCTTTCTAACGTTACATAGTGATTTAGATATCGAACAGATAGATTTGATATGGCTTTTTCTTGAGGTTGTAGTAGAAAATAATATTTTTATGTTTCATTTAAATTACTACTTACAAAAAGATGGCATAGCTATGAGCACTTCCTCTGCAAATAGCTACGCCAACATGGTACTAGCTATATGGGAAGAAGAGTGTGTGTTTAACAGCCCATACAAAGGTTCTCTCTTATTCTATAGGAGGTTTGTTGTTGATGTGGCTCTGGTTTGGCTAGGTAATGAGTCACATCTAGCTGACTTCATTGATTATTTAAATAATACTACTTCTTTCCTGCGTTTTACTTCACATGCATTCAGGAAAGAGGTTATATTTTTAGATGTTCTTGTTCAAAAAGACAGTATGGGGAATTTTGTTACTAGACTCTGTTGAAAATCATGCAGGAAAAACATGTTGCGTCAGTGTAGTAGTATGCATCCTCCCCATGTTTACAGGAATGTCCTGAAAGGTCAAGGGATGAGAGTCTCATGGCTCAACAACACTGAAGAGGGTTTTCGAACTGACCTTGATTCACTATCTTCTGACATTATGGCCAGGGAGTATAGTAATAGAGAAATAAGTGGAATGGTAGAAGAAGTAAGTAAATTAAGGGCTAATACAGCTTCCCCCTATTTCTCTGGAAAAATTGTAACAAGGTTTTCGTCAGTAGAAGAGAAAAGGAATAATTTTATACCATTAATACTGCCTTATGCTAGTGATTTTAGACAGGTTAGACATGTAATACATTCTAACTGGAACATCCTCACTACGGATGCCAGGATTAAGGGTATAGTGGGGGTTTCCCCTTTTTATACATATAAGAACAAGAAGTCTTTAAAAAGACGGCTCTGCCACAGGCAGTTCAAATTGTGTCAGGAAGATACTTCAGATAGGCATTTAACTTTTGGTACCTTTCCATGTGGTGAATGTAAATATTGTTCTTTTATAGAAACGTCAAATCTGTTTATACATCCTGCTTCTAAACAAAGATTTGTTTTTAAGGTACATGCACATTGTAAAACTAGAAACATCGTCTATTTAGCAACATCCATCGCATGTGAAAGTTTTTATGTAGGACAAACTAATAGAATGTTTTATGAAAGAATAGGTGAGCATAAATACGCTATTAGCAGAAGTGATTTAACCAGTGCTCTAGCTAAACATGTGCATGAGTCAGGACCTTCACATAGTTTTATGTTTAAGGTTGTAGAAACTGTGTTTAAAGAACAACTTGGAGGTGATTTAAAAAATTATACTGAAGAAAGGGAATTGTATTGTTTTTTGAAGTTTTGTGCTGATAGAAAACCGGGTATTAATAACAAGGTCTCTTTAAGACTGGCTTTAAAGTCAAGGAATTTGTATAAGCAATTGCTATAAGCAAAATGATTGGTTTGTTTTTAATTGCTGTGTGTTTAAAAGTTGGTTTTGCTACATTTTTAACTTGTCTGAAGAAGAACTCTGTTCGAAAGCGCTTACGTATTTTATTAAATATCAGTGTTTGCTAAGCCTTGGGTCTGGGATTCCTTTGTTTTTTAGATAACTAAAAATGTTTTGACATATTTCCAGCAGCTGTTCGTATGGTTGCTGTTATGGGAGCTTGCTGTGAATGTTAATTTTTTTTAAATGTTGCTTTGTTTCTTTTGTTCCATTTAAAAACAGTCCCAAAGCTCATCTGTAACAGTATGTTATTATATAAATGGGATCTTAACAGCAAAATCAATCGGTAAAGATTTGGAGCTTTCATTTGTGAGACTCAGTGTGTAGCCCAGCTTATAATAAATCATAGACAGTAAGCAAAACTACATTAGTATATGAAATTTTTTTCTGAGTGAATCATTTTTGTGTTTGCGGGTGAGTGAGTGTGTGTGTGTGTGTGTGTGTGTGTGTGTGTGTGTGTGTGTGTGTGTGTGTGTGTGTGTGTGTGCGCGTGTGTTTGATTATGTTTGTACAATGGAGAGGGCTTACAGAAGTCTATTTACCAAAGAATTCCTTAAATAGGAGGCGTGCTACTTAGTAGTTGGTGAATACATTACTATATGTAGTGAAGTAATATAGTTGTTTTGTTCATTGCAGGGGTTGCAGCTCCTGTAACACTTCCAAGACAAGACATTTTTAGTTTAAATATTTTTTTTTAAACTGCAGATTACTACAATTTACATAGCAAACTGTATCTGTTGACTCCTTACATGCTCAGTGTTGTCATGCATAAAATTAGGAAGTTGAATTTTGATGAATAAAAGACTGCAAATGCTGGCTGCTGGGCTGTCTTTTAAAACAGTACAGCACATATGAGAACTCTACCGTTGATATACAAGGTGTTATATCTGCTTTGCTTCCTCTCATTGTGTGAAAGTGCCTTTGCTGTGGGGATCAGATTGTCTACAGGACATAGCAGCTACAAAAAGAGAGTTTCAGTTTTGGCTGGCTAGCTACCAGTCACAAGAAGAGGCTACTAACACTTCACTTGCTGTTGTGATTTTCAAGTTTGACTGGTTAACGTGTTGGAGGATAGGCAGGAGGTAGGAGCCAACTAAGATTTAATTTACTTAACATACCATTTTATTGGTACATTTACTCAGTCTGCAGTGGTGTTGTCTGTTTTGAATGCTGTCTTTGGACAGATCATAATGGAACTCATAAATAAAGACATAGGGAACTTGCAGACTTTGGATCCAACCCAGTTTGGCTTTGTCAAAGGCAGATCCTGCCTCTTAAACTTGGTTGACTTTTTCGAGACAGTCACCAAGGCCATTGATGAGGGAAAGGCAGTCCATACAGCCTACCTCGACCTGGCAAAGGCCTTCGACACAATACCCCACTCAGGTATCATCGAAAAACTCATCAGCTTGAATGTAAACCCATACATCACAAGATGGGTTGCAAACTGGCTAAGCGACAGAACCCACAGGGTCAGAGTTGCTGGAGCCATGTCAGACTCAAAGCCTGTCACAAGTGGTGTCCCACAGGCTCAGTCCTGGGTCCACTCTTGTTCGGCATCTACTTTTCTGAAGTACAAGCAAACACAGGAGGGTTATGGCTGACAAAGTTTGCAGATGACTGCAAACTGGGCGCCATAGTCGAAAACACATCTGACACAGATATCCTCCAGAAGGGCATCACAGAAACGGATAACTGGTGCCAGAGCCATGGCCTGAAGTTAAACGCCAAAAAATGCATAGTCATACCCTTCGGGAAAAACAAGGTTACCCGTAGCTACCGTATAGGTGACAATCCACTGAGCACAGAAAAAGTCATCAGGGATCTGGGGACACAAGTTGACAGTAGTCTTTCGTTTGACACTCATGTTGCTAAAGTAGTTAGGAAAACCTTCTATATCGCCCACCTGATCATGAAGGGATTCACATCTAGATCAAGGGAGGTCATCGTCCCCCTGTACTCATCACTCATTAGACCTATGATTGAGTACAATGCCCGTTCGAATGTATCTGACCAGACACCTGATGCAGCTTGAAAGGCCCCAAAGTTCCTCACCAAAAGGATAAAGGGTCTCAAAAATATGTCTTATGCTGCCCGACTGAAAGAACTCCAGCTTTATTCAGTCTCATACCGCTTGCTCAGAGGTGACCTGTGCCTGACATATAAGGCCATGTCAAACCCAGATTTGATGAATATGCTTCACCTCAAAAATCTAGATCCCTCAGAACCACAAGGGCGGAGACTTAAACCTTGACACGGTTATAAATAGAACGTGCTGGAGGGACAGATTCATCACCCAGAGACTCCCTATGCTGTGGAACAAAATCCCGGTACATGTGAGGCAGAGCACCTCGCTGGCCTTGTTCAAGAGGAATCTTGACCAATGGATGGGAGATCGCAGATATACCCCAGGGATTACTTCAGTGTCACTGCTTGACAGAGGCACAGAAAAATGATAGGCATAGTTTTTATTCAAACTAAAGGGGTGGCGAAAGCCACATAACTATGGGCTAGGCTTATAAATGCCCTTGGGCAGATAGCCTAGTATGAACCTATGAACCTATGAACATTGTCATTTTGGACTATTTTAATTCCCTTGAACTGTCTCGGAAAGTGTCGACAATTTGAATTGCGCTGACGTGGCATAAGGCGTGTAATGTTTTAGCAGCAACTTGTATGCTTCATTGACAGAGTGACTGTATTTGTGTTTACTGATTGTGGAATCAATTAGTTCAGCCAGCCTAGAAAAGTCTGAAGCTTGATGGAACAAACATTGTTCATAGGTTCATAGGTAGGTACTAGGCTATTGGCCCTAGGGCCTATATAAGCCTAGCCAAAGGTACCCTGGCTTTCGCCACCCAAGAAAATTATTTTCCTGCGCCACTGTCGAGCAGAGCCACAGAAGTGATCCCCGGGGTGAATTTCCTATCTCCCATCCAATCATCAAGATTTTTCTTGAACAGTGCTAATGAGGAGCTTTGTTTGATATAGGTAGGTAGTTTGTTCCAGAGTATGGGATGTCTCTGGGACAGGAATCTATCCCTCCAGCATGTTCTGTTTATTGTGGTGACGAGGTTTAGGTCCTTAGAGCGTGTAGCTCATAGGGATTGGGATTTATTTAAGTGGAGCATGTCTAAAAGCTCTGGGTTTGACATAGCTTTGTGTGTTAGGCAGAGAGCACCTCTGAGTAGGCGATATGCAACGGAGTAAAGCTGCAGTTTTTTGAGACGGTCTGCATAGGGCATCTCTTTGAGGCTGGTAATCCTCTTTGTGAGGTATTTCTGTGGACTTTCCAGTTGTTGTAGATGTCTTGTGAGGTACATACCAAAAGGGGCATTGTACTCTATAATGGGTCTAATGAGTGACGAGTAGAGGGGAACAATGACCTCTTTTTTCCTGGATGAGAAACCTTTTGTGATGAGGTGTGCCACATAGAAGGATTTCCTGACTACTGTGGCAATGTGATTATCAAAGGAGAGACTACTGTCCACTTGTGTCCCAAGGTCTCTTATCACACTTTCAGTGTTAAGTAGATTACCACCTATGTGGTAGTTCATGGGTACTGAGTTTTTACCAGAAGGAATGACAATGCACTTTTTGGCATTGAGCTTGAGGCCATGGCTTTGACACCAGGCATCTGTCTCAGCAAGGCCCTTTTGTAGGATGTCCACATCTTTTGGAGTTTTGATTATGGCTCCTAGTTTGCAGTCATCTGCGAACTTCGTTAGCCAAAGACCTTCTGTGTTGGCCTGTACTTCAGAGAAGTAGATACCAAACAGGGGAGGACCCAGGACTGAACCCTGTGGTACTCCACTTGTCACTGTTCTGAAGATGGATTTGGAGTCTGCTACTTTCACAGTGTGAGTTCTGTCAGTGAGCCAGTTGGCAACCCATCTTGTGACATAGGGATTTATACCTAGTTTAGTGAGTTTATCTATAATTCCAGAGTGGGGGATGGTGTCAAAAGCCTTGGCGAGATCTAGATAGGCTGTGTGAACCACCTTACCCTCATCTACGGCTTTGGTGACTGCTTCAAAGAAGTCTATCAGGTTTAGGAGACATGATCTGCCTTTTACAAACCCGAACTGGGTGGGGTCCTGAGTTTGGAGATTACCAATGTCATTGTTTATAAGTTCCATGATGATACGCTCCATAGCCTTGCAGACCAGGCTCGTTAGGCTAATTGGGCAGTAGTTTCCGGGGTCTGTGGTGGCTCCCTCTTTATGGAGTGGGATAACTGTCTCTGTGCGCCATTCAGTGGGCACATAGCCTGAGGTGAGGCTATGATTGAACATGGTACTTAGGTGGGGTGCCAGTTTGTAGTGTAGTTCATGTAGAACACAGCCTGGGATGTCGTCAGGTCCCATGGATGCTTTGTTCTTGGCTTTGGATAGTGTGTTTTTTACCTGTGCAGCCGTGATTACAGGAACTTTGCATTCTTCTGGTATAGAATTTGGTGGTAAAGTTATTGATGAGTGTTTGCATCATGGCATTCCTTGTTGTTTCTTAATTGTACTGTCAAAACTTTATCAAATGCTTGAGTAAGTGAATGGGTGAATGGGATGTTCAGGGCCACTTTGTACCATTGTACTGTATGCCTTACAGAAAGTGTGAAATAGCTGTATGGCATTTTGATGAATCTACAGAATACTAACTGTACAACCACCTAGCTGATACTTTAAAAATGTTTACGCACTTTTATTTGGGAGAGAGGATTGTTTCTTCAATGCATGTGACTAGTATTGCTATGTTAGGAACATAAAAGGTTTTCATCTGTGTAGTCATGCTAGTTACATGTATATCATATTCTGACATGACTTTTCTTGTGTGTCCTTTTCACTGGTGCGAGTGGCAAACCACTTTGTGCATTTTCTACTGGTATTATGGGAAATTTTGTATGTGAACCCATCTAGTCTGTACCGTTTAGGTTGTTGGTACAGGAATATAATTTTTTCCAGGTGCGCTCCCCCACTGCCTGCTGACCCTTAAGCCTCTCTTTATTGGACTTAAGTCCATTCGTTCTCTGACAGTGGAAAGTCTGCAGATCTGCTAGAATGAGAGCCATTCACATGGGCTGACAGTCAGGCATACATAACAATATTTGCGTTTTTTTGGTTTTCCAGCAATTATAGCACTGGTGTAAGTCCCTAACCTTGACCCTGGGCAGGGGAACAGGCTACCCACATCGCTGCAGGGACTTGCAGTGCCCTCCACCAGCAAGTGCGTGCACACACCTATGCATTTGCTAATGAGGGCTGCTACCAGGAGGTGGCTTATCGAGCTGTAAGCCTACCCAAAGGATTCCCACTGTAACACTGCCCTTCCTCCAGGGGACTGTGGCCACTCTGCCATCCTGTCCTCCCCTGCTAGTGTTACCAAATGCCCGAGCTGCTAAATGAACTTGGGTTACCTGGATCATAGTCTGGGCTGTATTGCCTTTTTGCCACAACACTGGCTAGTACAGGAATATCAGCCAAGTTTGTATCACTAGCTTCACTGTTTACTGATGAGTTATCATATGGTTTGCACTTGATTTGTGCAGTAGTGCAGTGTAAACTGAATGTACTTGTCATTAGTTCTTTTTGTACTGTTTGCTGTACTATGGAGTTAGTTGCATGAACTTTGGCCCATGACATGTAGGTTGCTGAGGCAGACCTTAGTGATCTGTCTCTACAATATTTTAACATCATTACAGAGGATGTAGTTTGTGTAACCTTTGTACTCTTCTAGTGAATAGGGATGAGTCTGCTTTTATGTGAAAAATACAATGTGCTTTGCATGTAATGTGAAATAAATGTGAGGTTCAGTGAGTTTGTTGCACTTGATCTCTGTTCCTTGCTTGCTGGTGGTGGTAGGGCTACGTGTCTATGGTGCTTGGTCCTCGGGTAGAATCCATAATAGAGGACAGAAACCACACAAGAGCCTGGCTTTAAGAGGGCAGTCCTGAGGGTTTATATTGCTTGCAGAAGGGAGTGACACCTGATAATAATTGCTTTCTGATCCCTGGTTTAGCTATTGAGCATGCACCATGGGGCCAGAGACTAAAAAATAGAGAAACCCTACAGCACTGCTCTCCACTGCTCAGCTTTTTTTTTTCCCACTGGAAGAAACAAATGTCTTGTAGAGCTGTTACCTTCCGGGAAAGTGATGGGCCTGTGGAGCAAGTACAGGGAGAGGCTTAAGAGTCAGAAGGGAAGAAGGAAAAAAATAAAGGCATTTTTTCCAACTCTTAAGTGTCTAAAATGCACCATAATAAATTCTAAAACACATCATTATCATTTGAGAAATTACAGAGAAGTATTTTGGTGAATAAACACCTTTTTACCATTTCTTTTGGCTATTTCCTTTCATATGAGATAAAATTTCCATTTGTTGACAAGGTGATCTCAAAGTGCCAATTAGAGGGGAGTACCTCTTTCAGAGGAAACCCAGTAGCACACGGAGGGTATATGAAATGCTCAGAAACACATAATGTTGTTGTAGTGTATAGCTTTCTGTTTCATACCTGGAGTTGCATTAATAAGCAGTTGCTAAACTTCAAGTATCTTAGCACTTGGCCTAAAAAACAGAAGTCTTGCTAACAGCAAAATCATTCTTTTCTTTTTTATTATTTTTAGATGTCCAAGCAGTACTGCATTTTTTCTTCAGGAAGTACAAAGCCACACAATGATTTAGTGTAAACAGTGAATTTCTAAACCTTAGAGATTCGCTGGAACAGTATCCAAAGAGTAGAGATCTTGATGAGGTACTGTTGGGAATGCAGGGAACATTGACACTACTGCCTTGTGCACGGATACTGATCATGGTTTTGCAGCTCTTAGTAGAAGTTCTTAAAATTCAGCATCCCAATTCTTTATCCACACAAAGAGTAGAAGCCCTTCTTACTGCGTCAGTGTTGCAACTGAGGTAGTGATTTCTTTATGTATCATTGTCATTACTCATCTTAGGTGTAGCAGAGTTGATCCAGTTTTTCTTTGTTAGTGACAAATTACAAACATTTTTGCAGTAACATTTCTGATGCTTTGCCAGAAGTGACCTTTGAGATAATTCTGTTTAGATTTGACATCAGGTATGCCCATTGGACAGAGTCACTTTTCAGGGGTGACCTAGGAGTAAAGTCTGAAGATCACACAGTAGGCAGATGAGGGCTGAGGGAATCAAACCCTGTACCATAAAAACTACAGCTTGCAGCTCTAACCCTTTGTGCAAACTGCCACATGTTTTCTTTGCTAACGGACAGGTATTCATCCAATATTAACCTATTGTTTTTTAAAAGTGGTGGAAATGTAGAACTGTGTTTCAGATCTTTATATTGACTTGCACTCTGGTATTCTAGAATATTGAAGGTAAAACTTTGGCTCTTGATTTGCAGGTTTAAGTGAGTAAGAGCTGATGTTCATCGTATCGATCACTGCTGTAGTAGCCTTGGCTGTACAGGGTGTATCCCTCCAAGGATATAACAGCCAGCGAGTTTCAAAAGCTTCAGGATCGAGCTGAGCTGACTAAAAGACAAGTTTGAGTGTGAAGCCCTTCAGAGCTTTATTGATGATGAAGAGTATGCTCCTCTGAGGCTTTTGAGGATCAGTTGGCTTATATCTTCCATTTTCTTAATTTTGCCAGTGTTTTAGTACTTTCCCCTTCGGGAAAGTTATTTTAAAGCTAGGAGTGTTGTATTTTAACAGACTATCTCAAGACTGTAACATACTGTTAAACGGAAAGCTATTTTTTTATTGTCATTTTCAAATTGTATGTAAAGTAAATGAAAACATTTTTTTTCCTGTGGAGAAGTTGTGTTTTTTTTTTTTTACTTATGTGGGGCTGGCATAATGTTTTATAGTGCTTTTTACTATGGTTTTCTGTCTAAAAAATAACTTTTGTGTACTGGCAGCGATTACTGGCAATTGCTGCTTGTCTTCCATGGGAAAGAGTCATCATTTCCTTTTTGACCATGGAACAGACTTCCAGCCACAGAAAGAAAAAACATAGTAAACAGCCTTTGCATCCATAGCAGGCTAGCAATTTGCCTAAGCCACAGATGGGTGACTGCTTTGTCCATTTGTTGTACCACAGACCACTCTTCTTATACCTCATATCCCTCTGGTTTAGCAACTACAACCACTATGTACCAAGGGTTAGCCACATCCTCTGTGGCTGTTGGCGCCTCCTCAGTGGGCAGGGGTGAGCCACTGTTGTCAGTCCTGGGAGAAGGAACAGGGGAGGTTTTCCTGTTGTGTCAGAATATTGTGCCCATCCCTGGGGAAGCATAGTTGGCCCCATTTTTCCTATCAAAAAGAAACAGAAAACCAAGCATGTATCTCCTCCTCCTTGGTTTTCTTTAGATAGCAGTAGTTTACTAGGTTTGACTCGGGGTTTAATTCAGGTTATTGGCCCCTCTTGTAAATTAGTTTCTGGTAAAAGAAAGAGGGATTCCTTTTTTCTTGCAAACATTAATCTGAACAGCAAGATGCAGGAAGGGGTACACTTTATTTTCCAAAGATTTCTAATTCAGACAGAGGAGAGCTCAGTTTCAGATTCTTCCTGTGTGGGTACTCTTTCTCTCAGACTGTTGCTAGAATATACCAATGTTTTTAGTAGGAGAACATTGAAGTGTCTTAGTCCCTCAGAAAATACTGTGAGTTGTTACAGAAGGATTTTCCAGAACGTACTCCCTTTTCCTGATAGTCAGCCAACTGCTCCTAAATAGGCAGATAGGATGTATTAACGTTCCTCAGTCTTTTAAATTCCTATACAGTATTCCCATACCTAATCCAGCAGCCATAGATTTCGTTGGTCCAACTGCTGTTGAGCAGTTAGTTAATTCCAACCCTATTCTTTCTGACAAAGATGTGAAAATTATTGATAGATGTGGGAAAAACTTTTATTTTCAGAATTTTGAATAGTGTGGATCATAAGTTAAAGTTAGTTCTGACAAATTGTGAAAGTATTAGGAATGTTTTTATCTGCACTTTCTTCTTGTAAGGAAAAGTCAGCTTTAAATAACTTAAGTTTTTTGTACTGCACTGGTCACTACTCATTGTTTGCAGTGTATTACTCTTTGATACGTCATCCAGAGCTGTGGTCACGGGTGCTGTTTTGAGAAGGTTTGCTTGGCTGCCTTCTCAGAACCTCGTAGATGATGTTAAAGTGAGATTTTAAATTCTCACTTGGATAGAGATTTAGTGTTTGGCCCCTCTGCTGGAGAGGTGATCAAAACGTGTGATGAAAGGGGCATGCTGATCCAAGCAATCTCTAAGAATTTTCAACCCTCCTTTTTGAAATCTTCTAAGGGATCTTCTATTTCCTCTTCCAATTTTGGCAAAGAAACAGAATACATAGTCTCAACAAAATGCAGGTAAACAGTTTAAGGCAAAATGGCAAGAGGGTTCCAAAAAAAAGATTCAACCTCCCAAAACCAAGGACAGTCCAGCAAGTCTGAATGACTGTTCAAAAGACCTTGTGAACCCCACCCATCCTGGTCCCCTTTTTCTTCCAGAAAGTTTGAATATCCATTTTCAGTTTGGCAGTAGATTCAGAAAAATGAGTTCTGAAAAACAATCAAAGCTATAGATGACTGTAGGAAGAAATTCATCCTTTCCAGGGAGTCATTCCTCATCCTCCTGATCTGACTGTTGTTTTCACTGGTTCTTCATCGCATACCCCAAGGAGTGATATAATTAGTTCCTCCTTCCCAGATGGGGAAGGGTCTTTACTCAAGGGATGTTCCTAGTGCCAAAGAAAGAAAGTGCTGGGAGACCAGTTCTGGAATTGTATTTCCTAAACCTGTTTTGTGACAGTGCCCAAATTCAAAATTATGTCACTTCACTACGTTACCTCTTTTTCCCCTTTCAAGTTTTCAGACAACACTAGACTTAAAAGAGGCTTATGTTCACATCTCTATTTTTCCAGACTTGACATTTCTTAATGTTTTGCATGTCTAGATCACATTATCAGTTCTCTGCTTTACTCTTTGGACTATCCACTGCCCCAAGATTGTCCACAAAATGTCTAGCTCCAGTTATAGCTCACTGAATCTACAGGGTATTCAGCTTTTCCCTGTTTAGATGACTTGCTTATCTCTGTAGAGTTTTTTTCAAAGTGTCAGGAATCTCTCTCTTTATACAAGCTGTGAGTCCAAGAAAACATTCAGAAGTCTTTCTTGACTCCTTCACACAGGATTGTATTCTTAGGACGTCAACTAGACACTGCTGTTGAAAGAACTTTTCTTCCACCTGAAAAAAAATAGATGTTCTTCATGTTTCAATGTTGCAGTCATCACTTGTGGGTTATCCCTCCTGGGTAGCCCTTGGTCGGCCCGAATACCGGAGTAAAGCTTTTCCCCTGTGCCGGCTGCTGTCGCCTGCGGACTGACGTCAGGTCGTCAGTGGTATAAAGGAAAGCAGCCGTTGCCATTACATCACTCTTTCTTGGCGTGGAGCCCAAAGCAAAAGCAGTTTGCGTGTGTGCTGGTCAATCATTGCCAGAGTGGAAGTTGCTTCCGAAAACGACTAAAGCTAAGTACCCCATTTGGGACCTTTTTCTTGCACTAACCGATGTCTGAAAAAGTCAGTAATTGTCTCCGTTGTGGAAAACAAATACCGCACCAGTACTTCCATACTTTGTGCGTTACTTGTCTAGGCCCAGATCACGATGTCCCCTGTTGTCGGTTCTGCGCACTTTTCAGTTCTAGGGCTATTTGCCGTAGAGCTGAATTCATAGCCAGGCATTTCCGAAGTAGTTCCTTGCATTACAAAATGGCATCCATCAGTCAACAATCTGTGGATATTCCCAAAAAACGAACAGATAAAGAAAGGGACAGACTACACAAACTTAAGCCTTCTGACAACCCGTCCCAGAAGCAAGTCGTCAGTTCTCAGGAATTCAGTGAGGCACTTTCGCAGACCTTGATGCCCGACTCGTTTCCTTTGCAGGCCTCTACCGAGACCCTTATGCCGCCGGGGAATGCTTCATCATCCGATCCCTCGGTTGTCTGCACTTCGGTTGGGTCCGGAGCAGCCACGCAGGCACCGCCTTCCGAGGAGGTTCTTCGCACAACTGATTCATGGCAGAAACTGACATCTTCACCTCTGACTACCACATCCCAATGACAAATGGATTTATTAAGGTCTAAAAGCAAGACCAACTCTAAGAAACTAGTCTATAGTCGCCATCTTACTCCTCTTCCACCACTTCAGGCACAGTTACTGAAAATGGCGGAGGACCTCATCACTTTCATCAGGGGTAGCCATACCACTCCTTCCAAAAGAAAAAGAGATACTTCCCCTGAAGTTCACACAAAACTGGATTCTGAAATTTCAGACTACCTTGATTCATATGAGGAACAGCAGCCTCTCACCTTCTTTGAGGATTCTGATGCAGAGGAATCCATTCCTTCTGCCCCCCCCACCCGAGGATCTTTCATTTGGGGAAACTCTACACACTGTCAGAGAGCATTTCCACTGGGAAGCCCAAGATTATCCTTAGTCTAAGAAAAGACTAAGAGAATTTCTAGACCTTCCTCAGCACAAACCCTTGGCCTCCTATTCTGGATGTGGTGGATGATGTTTTCAATGAATCTAGCCTCACCCCTCACCCCTGATGCTCCTAGAAAACGTGACAGGTACTACAGGGTGCCTGATTCACATAAATTTTTGTTTTAAAAACCCTGCAGCAGAACCAGAGGTCATCACACAGGGGCCCAAAGGGGCCAAGCCTAGCTCATCAAAAAACCCAATTCCCTCTGACAAAGACTCAAGAGCTGTAGACAGATGGGGTAAGAAAGTGTACACCTCCTCAACTTTAGCTATTAGAGCTCTTAACTGCCAGTTCCATATGCTAAAATATCAACAGCACACCTTGGAACTTATGAAACAAAAAATGTCATCTTTACCTGACACTAATACTTCCAAGGAGTTAGCAGATCTTCTGCACTCTTCTTCTCAAGTAGCTAAACACTCCCTGCACTGCAGATTCAATGTCCCAGAAGCCTCAAGTAGGGCTGCTGTGGCAGGTTCAGTCATTAGGAGGCATGCATGGCTAAAAGAACAGACACTGCCTGATCATGTAAAATCTAGACTACTTGATACCCCCCTGGATAAAGACCGCTTGTTTGGATCAAAAGCAGAGGAGGTCATCAAAAAGATGGATGATAAAGCTAAATCTATGCAAACAGTAAAATACTTCCTCCAAGTTTAACCTCCCAGATTCAGCAGAAACTTTCCCTCTAAGCACTGGTCTTTCCCAGCCCCCAATAGACAGTTTCAAGGGGGGCCTGTCAGGGACAGACCAGTTAGCTCACAAAAGCAAGGCCAGCGAAAAACTAAGCAGTGGCCCTCCACCACTCCCTCAGCAGGGAGTTCTAAGTCCACTCAGTACTCTAAGAACATCCAATGACTCCCAGCCCACCTCCCATCAAAGGTTAAGAGGAAGGCTATCCCTTTACAAACAAAATTGGCTGTCTGTAACAAAGGACCAATGAGTTTTACAAATCATTTTTCCAGGGCTACAAATTTACCTACCAACAAGTCCCAACCTTATCAGGTTACCCAAATCTACCTCCAAGTCAGTGGGCAGAAGCATTAAAACAAGTGCACATACTCCATGCCCAAAGGGCAGTGGAGCCTGTACCATAGAACCAGACAGGAAAGGGATTTTACTCCAGACTGTTCCTATTGCCAAGGAAAGAAGGCACTTGGCAACCCATCCTCGACCTGTCCACTCTAAACTCCTTCCTAGAGGTCCCAAAATTCAAAATGGTAACTCTTCAAAAACTTTACCAATGCTGGGCAAAAATGCATGGCTAGACACTCTAGACCTGAAGGATACCTACCTTCATATACCCATAAGGGAGTCTTGCAGAAAATACCTATGCTTCAGAGCAGGTTCACAACACTTTCAATTCTCTGCGCTACCCTTTGGCTTATCTACGGCTCCCAGGGTCTTCACAAAATGCCTGGTCCCAGTGGTTGCCTTCTGCAGACAGCAAAACATTCCGATTTACCCTTGTCTGGATGATTGCCTAATACAAGCAGACAACAAAGAGAAGTTACTACAGGACCTGCTTTTTGTACAAACAACCCTAACCTCTCTAGGGTTCACTATCAGCAGGAAAAAAATCAAACCTAAACCCCTCCAGGCAGATCACCTTCTTGGGTGCACTCCTGGACACAGCCTCCGAGACAGCTTCCTCTCACCAGAAAAACAAAGCTTTCTGCCAAATTACTTTTCCCAATTAGCTCTCAGAAAAAAACTCACAACAAGAAAAATTCTGCAAGCACTGGGTTACATGTCATCCTGCATTCTAATGATCCCCCTGGCCAGGCTGCACATGAGAAAACTCCAGTGGTTCCTAAAGAACCTTTGCTGCCAACACTCTCAACCTATGGAGACCACTCTCCCTCTCATTCCATGCATAAGGAATGAGTTTCTTTGGTGGGCAGAGGCCTGCACTCAGAACAAGGGCCTTCCCTTCACCTACCTACCACAAGGCCAGGCTATCACCACAGACACCTCAGACCTAGCATGGGGTGCTCATTTAGACATCTGGGGCACCCAAGACTCTTGGGACCTCAGGCACCTTCATTGGCGCATCAACCTACAAGAAATGATGGCAGTTCACAAGGCTGTCACATCCTTCCAAGACCACCTAAAACCAGGGGTCCTCCTCATAAAAACAGACAATACCACAGTCATGTGGTACATCAACAAGTAGAGATGAACACACTCCTACCCTCTCTGCCGACTAGCCATGGCCCTCTGGCAGACAGCCTCATCCGTGGGCCTACACCTGATAGCCCAGTACATCCCAGGAGTAAACAACATCCTAGCAGATCATCTAAGCAGACACTACTTAGACCTCCACTAGTGGAAAATCCAGAAGAGGGCATTCCTCCAAATCACCCAGGCCTGGGGGACACCAGAGGTGGACCTCTTCACTTCCCAACACAGCAATCAACTGCAAAAATTCTGCACAAGGGAGTTCCACCCCTTAGCTTGGAAAGTGGATGCTCTTTCATTCCAATGGACCAATCTCCTCATTTATGCATTCCCTCCCTGCCCTTGCTCCAAAGGGTACTGCTCAAAATAAGGCAGGAAGGACCAAAAGCCAACCTTATAGCACCAGATTGGCCCAGACAACATTGGTACCTCTTGCTGCTCAGCCTGACCAAGGAGCCTTACAGGCCCCTGCCATTAACTGCAGACCTCCTGACCCAAGCCAGAGGAGA
This sequence comes from Protopterus annectens, assembly GCF_019279795.1. Taxonomy (NCBI): domain Eukaryota; kingdom Metazoa; phylum Chordata; order Ceratodontiformes; family Protopteridae; genus Protopterus; species Protopterus annectens. Next base: position 87,322,724 of record NC_056732.1, on the reverse strand, counting down.
GATTCTACATCCAAACCTGCACACTCTCAAACTTTCTGCATGGTTTATCCCTCAGGGACCAGGGATAACCCACAGTTGAGCAAGCAGGTCTTAGACATTATTAAGGAAGCCAGAAGCCCAGCACCAGGAAATTGTACTCACATAAATGGAAAAGATTCAACTCCTGGTGCTTATCTAAAGGTCACAGCAGCGCCCAGCCATCCCTTCCACTTATTCTGGACTACCTAGCGGAGCTACTTAACAAGGGCCTCTCCTTTTCCTCCATTAAAATCCATGCCTCTGCCATTTCAGCACACTTTCATGCTGAACAGCCTGTCTTCTCTCATCCTTTGATTAAGCAATTCCTCAGAGGTGTATCTAACATTAGGCCCCCTGGAGGGGTACCCACTCCAGCCTGGGACCTAAACTATGCCTTAGAAAAACTGACATTGCCTCCCTTCGAACCAGCTGCATCAGCAGATTAAAGCACCTTTCCTGTAAGACCACCTTCATCTTGGCTATTACTTCAGCTAGGAGGGTGTCAGAACTTCAAGCACTCATGGCCACTGAACCCTTCATTATCTTCCATGCAGACAGGGTGTCTCTCAAGACTAATCCCTCATTCATGCCAAAGGTAGTATCAGATGTGACCCTAAACCAGGCTATTCATCTCTGACAAACCGTCAGAATAAAGGGGAGAGAATTCTCCACACACTGGATGTGCACAGACAATTAAGATACTACCTGGACAGACCAAAGTCCATTAGGAAGACGGATCAACTATTGGTTGCCTTCGCCCCAGGAAAAGAGGGGAAGCCTATCTCCAAACACACCATTTCTAAATGGATATCTCACTGCATACAGTTCTGCTACACTTTTCATGGAAAAGCTCCTCCTAAATCTATCAGAACACATTCCACTAAGGCAGCCTCTACGTCCACTGCCTTCCTTAGAGGAGTACCCACCAGGGACATCCTGGAAGCTACCACTTGGACTTCGTTCCACACCTTCACCAAACACTACCACCTGCCTCTGTTCTCCAGGGCTCGGGCAGGCTTTGCCTCTGCGGTTCTGCAAGGCATGCTAGCTCAATCCTAGGAATTTCATACTTCCATCCTCCACTTCCTCAGCTTTGGGAATCCTCCCACAAGTGATGACTGCAACAGTGAAACACAAAGAATATAGTACAATTGTGTGCACTTACCATAAATGTAGATGTATTCGCTGTTACACTCCTATTTTCCCTCCCACCACCCCCCTTAATCTTATCCTTTTTAGAGATTAACTGTCATTCTTGTGGCCTTGGGCCTCCACAGCCTCTTTAAACATTTCCTTCAAGGGGATACTACAGGTTTGGCAAGAAAAACTGAGTTAATGGCACTGCCTGCTCTCCTTTATACCACTGATAACCTGACGTCAGTCCACAGGCGACAGCAGCTGGTGCAGGGGAAAAGCTTTACTCTGATATTCGGGCCGACCGAGGGCTACCCAGCAAGGATAAGTCACAAGTGATGACTGCAACAGTGAATACACTCGAACATCTACATTTATGGTAAGTGTACACAACTGTACTATCTTTATGTAGATCTGTTTCCAAGGTTTTCCACTCAAACTTCAGTCACTGAGAGGGAATGTCTCAGGATTTTGGGTCTCATGGCATCTATGATTCTCATGACACCCCTGGCAAGACTTCACATGAGAAAGACAGAGTGGTATCAAAAATGTCTTTGGTCCCAGCATCCACACCCTTTTTATCTTTTCAAATCCCAGTACTGGAGTTTGTCAGAAGACATATATTTTGGTGGAAACAACAAATATCCTTAACTCCAGGTCTCCCCTTCTCCCTCCCTGCTCCAAAGCAGTCAGTCACCACAGATGCTTCTGACTTTGCTTTGGGAACAGTTTCAGGAGAGATAAAAGTACAGGGGATGAGGGACACCACGGACAGGTACTATCATTTTAACGTCGAGGAGATGCTTCCTCTGATCAAGGCACTCCACTCTGTGAACCATCTTTGGTCCTTGTAACCTCTTCAAGTGGTTACAGACAGTACCACATTGTGTGGTACATTAACAGGCAAGTGGGAAGCAGATTGTACCCCTTTTGCAAACTAGCTTTATTAACTTGGAATATAGCTTCACAGCACAGTCTCACTGTACAGGCATTTTACATTCTGTCAGAGCAAAATTGTGTGACTGACAAGCTGAGCAGGACCAGGGCAGACCTTAACAAATGGAAACTAGATCAGGGGGTCTTCCAAGATTTGATCCAACTGTGGGGAGTTCAAGTAGACCTCTCTGCCTCCTCTCTAAATAATCAACTGGCAAGATTCTGTTCCAGGACTCTGTGCAAGAAGGCTTAGAAGACAGATGCCTTTTCTTTTCCTCATACAGAAATGTTCCTGTATACTTTTCCACCCTTTCCACAAATATCCAGGTACTTCTGAAGATTCAGAAGGAATCCCCCAAGGTCATTGTTGTGAGTCCCTTCTGGCCCAGGCAACCATGGTTCTCCTTTCTTTTGGAAATGGCCAGTGGCAATTACCACAAGCCTCCTCACAGACTGAGTCTACTCACTCAAAAACAGGGGTGTTTTATATACAATGATGAGTCAACTTTAATTGAGTGCCTGGATGATAGGGTCTTAATTCCTTTTAAGCCCCTGTTTACTGAGGACATGCTGGAGGTACTAAATGGAGGAAAGAATGCCTTCTACTAGAAAACAGTATATTAGTAGTGTTATTTAACTTACTTTAAAGCTTTCCTGGAGCCCTGTCTATCATCTGCCACCCCCCCCCCCAATTTCTGCAAAATTAATCCATTTAATCCCATACTAAACTACTCGAATGATATTTTTCAGAAGTCTTCTATAATAGTGAACCAAACAGTAGTATGATCACTGTTACACACAGGGGTTCTTGCCTGCATTTTTACTACCCCATGAACTCTACTCAGCCGAGTGTTTGATATCCTCTCATTTCTAATGTTACTTCTACATTCTGAAGAATCCTATGTGAAACTGTATAGCATTTCCTTTCCCTCCTCCCAGCCCCAGCGTAGGAGTACTCCATTCTGTGTAAGGCAGTGTAAAAAGTCCCACAGCTGTTTTTCGCCTTACTCTTTTTGCAACTGCCAAGTATAGCCATGATTATCTTCTTACATAAATATTCAGAGATCTGTAGTATCAGTTATTCTGTACCCCCCTTTGCCCCCTTGCAACCTAGCCACTGCACATTTTATGTCACCAATACATTCATCTCAAATGTCCTCTTTAGTATGAAAACAGTGAAGTTTTAGCCTATAGTGGTTGCATGCTTTCTGATGACTTAACATCAAGAAATTATTTATTAGGCTTGTATTCATACAGGAGAATCTAGCACTCTATCAGTCAGAAAACTGATTCGATCTTCTTAATGCCATCAAACTGAATGGTATCATGGCTGTTTATCTTCTGAAATAACAACAGCAGTATTTTCCTTGTAATATCTGCCTACTAGCCATGCTAAACTTCCAGTGGCATTCAGGCAGTTAGCGGCTCAGTTACATGTAGCATGTCTCTTCCTGAGGGTAATTTTCCATTCATTAACCTCTAGTCTATTTTCACTTCCTTGTTTTAGAGTTCAAGTCTTCTTTTGGAAGAACTGTTTCTTTTGGAAAACTCAACATTTACAAACTCCATCCTGTTGGAATACATTTTTTAAGTTGTGACTGGTTCAGCTAATAATTTCATAGCTCTAGGCACTGTGGTGTGAATCACAACATCATATTGTTTATATAGTTTCTTTGTGAATTTTCTCTTTCTTTTCTCCCAAGAGATCTGTCTGAATTTGTTAAACCAATTTACTTTTGTATTCTTTGATTTAGTATAATTCCAGGAAAAGCACCACTGTATACATTTGAAAAGACATTGCAGATATTGTTCTTTAAATAAACAGTTTATATGAAAATCACAGCAGCTGTTGCATAACAGTGTTGTGATTCTTTTGCTGTGTGCATTTTCCTAGTGTTGTTTCCCTTATCTGTGCATTTCCTTATTCAGTTAACTGGAACATGTCTCAAACCAAGGGTTAATTAATGACCTTTTGGGGTGTGAGCTGCATATAATGCAGTTCATAAAGCACAGCAGAACCCACTACAGTGATGGAATCTGCCCTAGATTTGGAAAAGGATAATGTTACTACAGGTAATGTTCACTTTAGGGTGGCGTACCTGATAGAAGGGCAGAATTTGGGCTTTGAGAACATGCATATGCAGTGAGCACAAGATCGTCACATTTGCACAGGTGAGTTATGGGAATTGGACCATTGATGTGTAACAGTATAAGTCAAATGATGAGGAGATCTGAGGTAAAAGATGAAGCATGGCACATTTAAAATGCAATAGAATTAAATCATACAGTTGCAGACATCTGTGATTCATCAATGGGAAACTTACTGTGATGGTAATGACCTACTTTAAAAAGCATCTTTTCATTGTCTACGTTTCACTAACAGAAGACTCAGAAATGCTTTCCTGCAGCTGACTTGAGGATGTGCGTTCTCAGAACCCCTACTCATACACTAAGCCCTCACAGATATCTGACCCCATTGCTGTTATGGATAGCACATCCCCTATACCTCTATTTCCATTGCTATGTTTGCTGTTTTGCTGACTGGTACTATTTTCTTTTCTTTGCATTACTAGTTTTACATTTTTCACCTTTAATTCCCACATTTCTTCAGAGTTTGGAATTTTATGTGTCATTGAGCTTCTTGTCTCTTATGTCTACACCAGTTGGAGGTCTGATTTCATAGACTCCTGGCTGCCTTCACAGGTATGACTAATACGGCAAGTGACTGCTTAGCATACAAAATATTCCAGGGCTGTGGAATTCCATCTGCAGCTCCTGTAATGTGTTATCATATAAGAACACAGCCTTGGGCTACTTCAAGGTTAAAGCTAAATTCTGAGGTAATATTTTACTACTTATGGTTTATTTCTTCATCCTTTTAGGTCATTCTTTTTCTTTTTACCTTCTTGTCAGCTGTGTCATTATCAGTTTTAATATATTTTACTTAATGTCTTGAGTAGGTCTTCTCCCCTACATTAGTCACAACTCTATAGTACAAGAACTGTTTTGACAACAAATTTTTTTTAGACAAACAAATAAAATGTTTAATTTGTTTGCACACCTCCAATGTCACACTGTCTGCAGGAGGCTTAATGGTATCATGAAAAGGCTCCATAAGGCTCCTGACAAAGACCCTGCAGTATGAGTTAATGCCATACAAATGACAGAGGCTAATTAGGATCCTTGTACCTCATCTCCTTCCTCTTCCTTTGTCTTTTCTGTAGGAGTTCTGTGTCATCTGGCAGCAATGTTTTCTGGATTGAAGAATATCTCCTTGGTTAAATTGATGGACTCTGTAGTCTTCTTTATTGAACAAGGCATTGTGGGAAAAATTCACTTTTTTCCTGGAAAAAGCATGTTTTGTTGCACTAGTTTCTGAATGCACAATGGCATGCAGGTCTTAAACATAATCAAGACGACATAAGTCTCCAGAAGGTGTAGACACCATCTGGTTATTATCATCACAACAGCATATATAGAAAATCTAGTTTTGTTCTGAAAAATATAGTCTTAAGAAAACACCTCTGATATGTGTACATCAGAGATAGGTGGGTAGTGAGGTGGCTTTGTGGTTAAGGTCTGTCTCACAGCTCCAAGATCTGAAGTTCATCCCTCACCTGCAGTCACTTTCTTTGTGGAATCTGAATGCTCTCCATGTGTCTCCCTACTTTTTCTGGTTTCTTTTTCCCTCACAAGAGCATGTTACTTGATTGGCTACTTAAATTTGTCTAGCCATGTTGCTCGGCTTGTGTCTGAAATAGATTGCCTTACTTACATGTTATATTTAAATTAAGATAAGTGCCAGAAAAGGTGGAATCAGGAAAATAAAAGTTCTGTAAAATATGTTTATAAGACCCAACCATTAAAACACAAACAAAATAAATGGAAAGTGACACATATATCTTTAATAATGCAACCAGGTCAACAAATTATTTTCCAGAAGTTAGATGCTTGTTTCCATTTTTTGTCTCATGAGCGCCTCTCAACCTCTCGGCACAAGAAATCTGGACAAAGGCCCAAAAATAGGAACAGATTTTTTTAATTACTCATATAAACCTAGAAAGTCCGTGGAATAAGGTTTTGAATTATGTTTTTTTCTGAAAAGACCAAAACTATGAGGCAAAAATCAGGACATTCTACAGAAATCTGGACAACTGAGAGCTATGCAAATGTAAAATGTAGCTATGTCCTGAAGTATGCACCTTCACTAGAAGCCTGTGATGCATTTCACTCGGGGGGGGGGGGGGCAGATAAGGTGGAAGCTAAAAAAGTAGAAATCCCATATCAACTGCATCTTGGATCCAACCAGATAACCACATGGAAGACATAGAAACATCTATAAGGACATTTGCAGATATCCCTTAATCAAAGCATAATGGTTGATGTGGTGAGGTGCAATTTAGTTATTCCTTGTTTTACATTACCTTTTTTTGTTTTCTAGATGATTTCTAGATCTGTATTTGGATTTAGAATATAAAGTAATCCTGTACCATCTTAGTTTTAGCTCAGATTTCTTCTTGCCTAGACCAGTATGTTTTATTTGCATTAAAAAAGATCTGGTCAGTAATTAGTAACTGTGTTGGCTTTTCTGTAATTTAACAGAAAATAAACAGCACTTTCTAGAAACTGTAGCTGCTAAATTTTGTAATGTATGTCTCTTGATTTCAACTCTTACTTATTAAAGGCCAACCTTTTCTTTAATTTTCCATCATGGTTCAGTTTTGCAAGCCTGGTAAGGGTGGACTGAAGTCTGACCTTTTTGTTATAAGTACTCATGTTTCCTTCACTAGCCTCTGCTTTCACTTAGCTTAATTTCTGCCCACTTTTTGACTTTGTTGCAGTGGTCCACTGATGACCTTATTGAGAGTCAATCCAAACTGCAGAGTGGCGAATGTACTACAGGATTGGCTTCTTTTGACACTGTGGACTTGTCAGGCATCATCCTTTAATGTTACAGGAGCACCCACTTTGAAAACAACCTTTATATGTTAGTGTAAATGAACAACATTTATACCATGTGAGGAGCAAGTCATAACAGCACATTGCTTCAGCTGACCTTCAGTCCTGTCAAGTTTTAGCTGTTATGCAGCTGCCTTATAAGAGATTAATTTTTTTTTGAGACAAAACAAACAGGTTACATTAATGTTTACCATTGATTTGCATGTCCTTTATTGCTGCGGAGCAAGGATAAGATGGGAATTTTTTTTTGGTTTAGTTTTATATCTTATTTGTATAAGTAACAATGTTATGTTGCCCACAGCTGGCTCTGTAGTCAGAGCAAATATTTAAAAATTCATTAAGAATGAGACTGATGTTAGACAGCCTAGGACAGTGTCCTTGCTCAGTTTTATCCAGTATTACGCAATGCTGTATTCGATGTATTTTAAACACTAACATTAACGTACTTTAAAATACTGTGGTTGTTGACAGGAAAGCTATCTTGGCTGTGGCATAAGTTGTTCAATATATGTATAAAGACCTTTTCCTGCAATTTATGTACATTTATTTATTGTTTATTTATTTGCTTTTGTTAACCAGGAAAGTCCACTGGGCTGAAGTGAGCCCATTTTCAGCGGAGGCCTGGGGAGAAAAGCTCCAAACAAAAAACAAAAAAAAAAACAATGTATATAATTAAGAGATTATTTAGAGAGTTAATAACAGCATTTAACAATATACAAGAGTAATAACAGCATTTATCAGTATACAATAGAATAATATAGGAGTCAGAAGTGACACAGTAGCAACATTTTGTGGAAGACTCGGGTGCTTGTCAGGTATTCAATAGATCAGACAGATAATGATAATCTGCATTTACACAATTTTTACACACCAGGCAGGGTGAGGCACACTGTGCTGTGATTAAGGGTGAGTGTGCAATAGGGAGAGTGAAGAAGAGTGTGGGTATCTGGGAGATGAGTCAGGTTAGTAATCAGGTGACTGAGGAATTGGGGATGGTGCAAGGGCATAGCCAATGAGAGGGGAGATGTTGGTAGAGTGATTTTTTGAATGACGGGGCATTATTTATAGTCCATAGAGAAGGTGGAAGGGCATTCCAGAGTTTAGCTAGAGTGAAAGAGTAAAGGTATTGGCCTACAGGGAGTTTAGGGCTCCTAACTTGGATAAGTGATTGATTTTCAGATCTTAGCGAATGGTTTGGTTGATAAAGAGTCAGAAGTGAAGCCAGGGCTGGGCATTTGGAGGAATTATAGATGCATTTGTGTGCTTGGCTAGTTGTAGGTAAGTTAGGTGTTGTGGGAGTTCTAGCCAGTTCAGGGATTGTAATGAGTGACAGTGGTGGGAGGAATATTTTCCTCTAGTAAGAAATTTAGCAGTTTTGTTATAGCAGCTCTCCATTTTATTTTTTAATGACGATTGGATGTTTGTCAGAATGGGGGCACCATAGAGAAGAGAAGGTAGGAGAAAAGTTTGGGCAAGTGTTTTTCTAGTAGAGTAGTTTAAAAAGTGTTTATGTCGGTAGATGGTACCAAGTTTTTGGTGTGTTTTTTTGATGGTGTTGTGGATGTGTTGATCAACGGTTAAGTTGTCATCTAAGGTTATATCAAGTAACTTAGTATAGGAAACTACCTCTAAGGCAGTCTTGTTGGAGGAGAAAATGATGGAATCAGATTTATTAATGGTGGTACTTTTTTGGGGCATAAAGAGCAAGAGTTTTGTTTTATTTGGGTTGAGGGCGAGGTGATTATTTGTCATCCACGTTTCGGTAATAAAGCATTCTGGGTGATGGTCAGAAGTTCAGTTTCAGAGTTACCAGAGCAGATAATAGTAGAATCATCTGCGTATTGAACTACAAATGCATGAGTGAGAGTGGAGTGAAAGTCATTAATAAAAATACTGAACTGGAGGGGGCCTAAGATGGATCCTTGGGGAACTCCGGTAGAAGTAATGAGAAAAGGGGAGAAAGAGTGCAACCATTTGATGGATTCTTGTCTGTTTGTGAGGTAACTGGTAAACCGGTTAAGGATAGGTGTGGACAAGCCAAGGAGTGAGAGCTTAGAAAGGATGAGAGGATGGGAGATGGTGTTGAAAGTTTTAGAGAGATCAAGAAAGAGTACGGAGACAAGTTTACCATCATTGTGGCTGTGGTTAACAGTGTCTAGGAAGGATAGGAGTGCAGTTGTAGTACTATGGCCAGGGCGGAATCCATGCTTATTTGTGGAAAGCAGTTGGTTTTGGGATAGGTAATCTATGAGTTGAATTTGAATACATTTTTCCAGTACTGGTGCTCATGTAAGGTTGAGGAGCTGGCACGTGTTATATAGGCGGGCAGATGGTCACTGATATTGCAGGGTAGAGTTTCTGCAGATGTAATTTTGTTGGGATCGGACACTAAGACCCAGTCAAGTAAGGTGCCTTTGTTATTGTTATTGCTAGGCCTGGTTATGGTAGTAATGAGCTGAGTGAAGTTATAGAGGTTGATGGAAGCATTTGGAGAAGAATTTGTATGGTCTAGCCAATTTATGTTGACATCCCCTAGGATTATAGTTTCACTGTGGATATTATTTGAGGTCCAGGCTAATATTTTTTCTAAGACAGACACATTGTTGCCGGGTGGGATGTAAATGGCTATCAGGCACAGACTTTTGAAATCATTTAGTTTTAGATGTGCAATCATGAGTTCAGCTGCAGAAAATTGGGGAATGGAGTTTGGGTAAGGAATGAAGGTGAATGAGTTAGGATAAAGAAGAGAAACTCCTCCCCTTTTCTTGTGGGGTCTATCAGACCTTAGGCAGGAGAAACCTGGAGGGAGGAACTCTGTGTCTTTTATATATGGTTTTAGCCATGTCTTGGTTACGACAGTTATGTTGGGTCTGGAATGTGCTATCCAGGCATGGAATTCCGGAATTTTGTTTCTGATACTTTGTATATTAATGGTAGTGAGCTTTAGAGATTTATGACGTTTGGGAGGTGGGAAGGTAGTTGGTGTGGGTCCTGGGTTGGGGTGGATGTCTCCACATTGGGAAAGTGTGGATGTACTGTTTGAGTGGTGTTGTTGAAGCAGTTTATACTTAGAGTTAAACTGAGTTATGAAGAGTGTAGTTTGTAGAGTTAGCTGTGTATGTGATAGGATTGTATGTTTGAAGAATAATAATGTGCTAATGGAATAAAGACTAGAAGATATTGTGGAATAGGAATTATGTTTAGGAAGCTGGAAAACTGTACAAGAGGTGGGTTTTGGTACTGTATGAGTAGGATGTAGTGGTGTAAGGTGTAGAAGTTTTATGAGACATAGTGAGAAAAAAAGAAGTGGTAAGACAATGAAGTGTATTAGTGGCATTGGTGAATATAGAAGTACCAGAATAGGATGTGGCAGAGAAATGGTTGGGAGTGATGAGTTGAAGCTGGTTGTACTACAGCTGAAAAAGGTGTTTGTTAACTGAGGTAGGTGGGATGGGTTAATTGCGTGAGGCTTATGTTGATTGAGTGTTTGAGTGTGGGATGGGCTTAGAGTGGGGTGTGTGTTAATTGGTTGCTTGAAACTGGGTGGGGTATGGCTAAGTATATATGTAATTGAGATGGGGGTGGGTGGGAATGGGGGTAGGTTAGGGGAGCGAAGTGAGCCCGAGCGAAACGAGGGGGAACAGAGCGGGAAAGCCCGACTCGACTTGCATGGTGGGACAAGAGAAACAATCAGTAAGGTAGATTGAAGTAGGGATGATAGCTTGGAGTGCAGAAGGGAGAGAAAGGGGAGGTAATGTTACTGACTAATGCTGCTGTGAGTGCATTCAGTGGGGGGGATGGTAGTGAAACCTGATCTAGAGCCCTACCTAGGAGGTAAGAGCTGGAGAAAAAAGTATCACTAGTCTAAGTAATGAAGGTAAGCAGCGTTGTAGTTTAATGGCAGGGATAATGCCAGTTACTGTGTTCTACTATTTATTCACAGTGAATGGAAAAAATAACTGCTTTAAATGGAGTTGGGTGACTTTACAGCAGACAGTAATACTGGAGAATTTAAATAACTGTAGAGCACTGTTTTGCTTACAAGATGAGCTGCTAATCTGGGCTAAGATTCAGCTGTTTAGTGGTGTTCTGCTGCCAGCTAGTGGCAGTTAATTTTAATGGCAGGGATTGGGAAAAGGAGGGGGGAGACCTTGTAAGTGTGCACGTTAAGCCAATATAATAAAATTAAGAAAAAGCCCTAAGAACTAGATGCAAAAATTCATTAACAGGGAATACACCTGCATAATAATACATCATCACATGCATAGGCAGTGTACGTAAAGAGAGGGGTGCACATGACATTACAGTCATTTTATAGACACAGTTGCAGTGCATACTAGTACACACATGGAGGTGTATGAATCACACTCCAGGTATAAAACAGCAGGAGTGGCACACCATTACAGTGCTATAGTGTAGAAGCCATGCACTTTTGGTGTGCAATGGCACCTAGACCCTTTATGCTGACAAATGGGGCGAGAACACTGATAAAATAACCTGCTCAAAGTCACACATTAGGCAAATGGAGACTAAGGGAATTGAACCCTGGAATAAATGAAGTAGCTTGTTAACAGCCCATAGTCTTAATCCTGTTTACCAACCTCCCATAACCCAAGGCAGCATTGCACATTTTCTGCATGCTGCTAAGGCAAAACATCTCATATTTATTTATGCAATATATTCATATCTATCTAGCTATCTATTAATATATTTATATTTATAGTGCGCTTATTTGTTGCTGCTGTTTGTATTTATTGGAGTACAGTAGTGCAGAACGGAGGTTGTAACCACTGTAACTCACATACTGTTGACAGAGGTGCCCATCACATATTACTTTGCAGCAGTTTGAATGCTGTAACTGGACTTGTGTAGCCTACAAAACAGTGTGCGCATCATTATAGCTACAGAGTAAGTGTACAGTAGTATATTATAAAAAATTTGTCATATTTATTTAAGTAGAGTTGTTAGAAAGGGTCTATATTAAAATAGCGAAACCTCACTTACTCGAATACCTAAACGCCGACACATAAATAGCGAACTGCGAAAACACCAAACGTCCTGAAGCATGATATTCAAAATATCAAATTGCCATAGTTGGCCAACCCCACCACCCGCTACATATTGCCTACCCAAACAAAATAAATAATCCACACTTCCCCATGTCTACACTTCACCCATATAGCCCATATCCTAATCAAACGTTCACTACACACAAATGTATCTAACTATAAACAAACAACACCCAACTACGGGAAAAGTATAATTTATGTATACATTCAGCTACATAACTATATTACTATACATACACCTAACATAATCCTACTTCTAACCCTAAAGTAAAGGTTGAATGTATTACTATGTATGTACTTACCTTAACCCGCACCCTAACCCTAAGGTCCGTAACTATTGCACATTTACATTAGGGAGCTATACCGGATAAGGGCCAACTATCACAATTCGATATTTTGAATTTTGCACTTCAGGACGTTCGGTGTTTTCGCGGTTCGCTATTTATGTGTCGGCGTTTAGGTATTCGCGTAGGTGAGGTTTCGCTATTTTAATATAGACCTGTTAGAAAACAGGCAAAAGTGAGCTCTGCAGAGTATGAAAAAGTGGCAGTGTCACAGCTGAATAATGAATGTAAAGCAAAATGACTCCACCTGCCTGTGTGCTTGTTGAGGTATGCATATGCATCACCTGCAGCTGGTTTGCATATTCCTGTATGTATGCCATCTACTGCACTATGGGGGTTAGAAGGACAGCAAACTGTGTGCAAGCATCCCATAATAGGGGTTATTTCGTTCAGTACGACTGAGAACCCTTATGTACTGGTCTTTACGTGGAAGCAAGCAATCCAGAAACTGCTGCAGGAAGCAACTGGCAGGTGTCTTATACATGCTTGTGGTGCATTTTTGAAGTATTTGGAAGGTGCCCATGGCTAGGATGACAGAGCAGTTATGATCCTGAATTGTACGCGGACACACACACACACACACACACACACACACACACACACACACACACACACACACACACACACACACACACAAAAATGCCCCAGTGGATTGTGCTACAACCTTCATATTAGTTTATTGAATATGTTTTTAGTTTCACTTTGATGTTGAGCTGTGCAAACATTTGAAAAGTGTAAATTTTAAATTGTTTTGTTGACGTCCTTTCCTGTCAGTCATTGTCCCTCTAATGACCAAGGGGACAGCTGATCAGCCCACTCATTGCTCTTGGGATAAGTGACAGTCACATCAGCTCATCATTCAGGCAATCATCAGGCTATTTGTTGGGTGCACTAACTCCTCAGTCCTATGGACAGTATGCAGTTCTGGTCTTTTGCATGCAGCCTGTTGAACATGTCTGGCTACAGCTATAGCTTACATTACTCGGCTGAACAGCTGCTGGTGCCTGATGAGTACTGCTGCCATAGCTACCCTCTGTGGGGTATGAGTACATTTGCAGGGCTAGCTCGAGATCGGTAAGTCGACAGCAGGCATGCACTCCCATCCTCCACCTGCCCAGCTCCCCCGTCTCCTGAGCTGTTGTTTGAGGTCACATCATCTGGGTAGTAATGTGGTCTTTTCCCTTAACCTCATGGCATTGGGCATAGGAGTTTAGATTTTGATAGCAGATAAGGACTGCACAATCTACTGTATCTCTCCAGTATCTATATGCTAAGCTACAGATCGCACAAATAAAACAGCCTCATTGTAGCCCTTATAAAGATGGCACTGTGGGTGCCCAGTGCAGTACTGAAGTCAGTCATCGTTCTTATCCTTACTATCTGTTCAGGAATGCTGTTGTAGTCATCCATCTTATTTCTGTGAAGATTGCCTCACATATTTGTGAGCTGTCCTTTGTGATCAGACTGTGTCTTTCTGTTCTCATGTATCTTTTCTTTGAATAATGTGCCCCACTTGGTCTCTGTGGATAACCTTGAGGTACTTAAAAGTTTCTGCCATGTTCCTGCCATGTGGTTTTCCCAGAAGGCTGTGTATTTCACTTCAGAAGTACCAGTGCTCTGGCTGTGCAGCAGGTACTGCCTTTCAGGACCCCATTTTTCTAGCTTTGGGGTTGCACATCTTGTCCGTTTAGCAGTTTCTGCCTCTACCCATGTGGCTTCAGCACACTGTCACCTCAGCAGGTTTATTTTTATTTGGCCCTTAGATGGGTTTTCATCATCTTGTTTTCAGCATTCTGTTATTAAGGCACTTAGTTTATCTAGTCCAGTGGTCTCAGACTCGCATGACCACGAGGGCTGCATGAGAACCTTCTCATTTAGGAAAAGGCCATAATCTTCAAAACAAAAATAAAGGTGCTAACTACAGCTAGAAGCATGTTGTAGTACCCTCCCTCACTCAGAATTGTTTTGGTTTGAGGGCTGCTTGAGGATAGAGGGCCGTGAGTTTTTGAGATCCCTGATCTAGTCTGTGTAGTTTCAGAATCTTGTGGTTTTAGTTTGTTTTCTCTGGGCAGCAGATGGAGTTGCCACATGATGTCTATGCAGAACACTGTCTAACAAAGCCTAGAATGCTGAGCCTGTGAAGTTTCAGTTTATTGCTTTTGTCGCAGTCGTTATCCACCAGGCTTGCCGGGCTACAGCTGTGTGTTTCTGCACAATTTATCTTTCTAGCTCACGGAATTTCAGAATCTACTTTGATAGGCATTTTATTACCCAGCTTTTGGAGTTTAAACATGCATGTGCATTCAGCCTTATATGTTTCAGCATACGTAACATATCAAAATTGCATATCGATTGGAGCTAAAGGGCCTTGTCTTGTAAGCAGGTTTTATCCACCCATCTCTTGGAATTCCAGTATGTTCTTAAAGCAGACTGTATAGGAGCTCCACCAAGCAATTCATGTAGGAAAAGAAGTCTGGGTGATAAGACATGCCACAGAACCAATGCAAAGTGTTTTGGTGGTGATACCTTAAGATGTGGCCAGGTAGCTCAACAATACAGGTTAATATAACGGTATGAGTAGTGGCTTTGCTTCAGTAAGATTTAATTGCTTACATTTCTAGGCTCTCCTAAACTATTTTACTTTGTGTCCCTCTTTCAGAAAAAGCTGAGCAGTCATATGGACTACTGAAATGTAACCCTTACTTGTTTTTTCAGCATATAGTTTTGGCATCATGAATGTTTTATTTCTGTTTATGGTTATAATCTACATCTGTAAAGCAGTGCATTCTGTCAGGGAAAGAAAATGTGTTTAATCAAGCAGTTCAAAATTTAGAACATCTGTGTTTGTCCAGCAAAAGCTGTTGAATCATTTATTTGTCTAAAGTATCTTCAATAAACAATTCTTTTTTTTTGGGGGGGGGGAGTCTTTCCACACAACCATATGCCCCATTTCATAGCCCCTATTCCATTGGGTAATATCACCACCAGTAGGAACAGTGCTGAGATAGTATCCCAGGTGTATAGACTTTCATATCTTTCTGCCTTTCTTTGTGCATCCCAGTAGCCAGACCAGGAGGTAACTACACAAGCAGCCCTGCCTTCCTAGCAATGTGATACTCCCATTAGGTTCCTCCCTCCATTCCCAACAGAAAAATGTCTTATCTGGGCATATGCCTGTGTGGCAAACACACTCACACTCAGCTGTCTGCTAAGAAAAGCATCTGTTGGTGTATGGTTATCCATGCTGCAAGCATGCTGCAAGATGGAACACCAAGGAATTGCTAAAGTGATTTCACTGGCATCCTTCATTTAAAGGAAAATGTGCCTGAATGAGTAATCACAAAAGGTTATTTGCTCCTGTTATTTTAGCTTGTAAAAAAGCTTGTAATAAGTGACATACTCCTAGACAATTATTGAAACTTTAGAGTTGTACTTCCATAGCAAGCTCTTAGTTCTCCTTACTGTCTTATTTCTACTACCTCCTTCTGCTGTCGTAGGCCCCACCCATCCATCCATACAACTCAAATTGGCTTACTTGTGCACATCTTTTACCTTTCCCTATACTACAGAACAGTCCCATTGCCACATTACTGATTGTTTTTCTTTTGTTTAAATGCTCCTTACCTGCCGTTCTTGGTGTGGTCCTGCTCCATTCACCCTCGCTAACGCTCGGGCTCACTCCACTCCCCTGTCCCCATTTTCCAACTGCCCCCACTACCTCTACATTTATTCTATCCATAACTCCTCCCACTTTGCCACAGCATCCAATCACCTACACAACTTCCCAACCCCTCCCAATCTCAACTAAACCTACTCACACTGTGCCTCAGACTTCAATACACTCTTTTAACCTAATAGTAATCATCACTCTACTTTCAATTATTTCCTGTCTTACCTACCTTCCTACCTCCTCTTATACTTTTCATCACAATATGCATCACACTTATACATTTTGCATTCACACTATACATCAAACTTCAAACACACTACCTATCCATATTTTTTTTCTGTAGCCCATGAGCTGTACTCTTCAAACACTACCTTCCTATTAAATTTCAGACTAATTCCCATCGTATCAATCCTCTTCTCCCTCACTCCCCACACCCAACTAAATACACCATTCATCACCTCTTTAACAAACTGTGTTAGACTCATACTAGACAGGCTCTCACTGTCTCTCTCCGGGGACATCCACCCCAACCCTGGCCCTACCAACACCACACCCAACTCTCATCTCCATCTACCACAGTCCCCCACCCCCAAGAATTTTTGTTTTATTAAATCAATGCCCTAAGCCTTAGAAATAAAATTCCCATCCTCCAGGCTTGGCTGTCCCATAACCAACCTGACATTGTTGCCATCACAGAAACCTGGCTTAATTCTAATATAAAAAGTGACAAAATTCCCCCACCAGGCTACCAAATGCTATACTCTGACAGACCCAACAAAAAAGGTGGCGGAGTAGCTATACTCTACTCCTCTTTCTACACTGTTACTCCCTACACCAATCCCTTTCCTAAATTTGCCAATTCTGAACTTTGTATTGCCCTTCTTAAACTCAATAAACACAAATCTATATGCATTGCTGCCCTCAATATTCCCCCAGACATCAAACTTGAAGACATACTCTCCTGGTTTTCAGCTAACATAAAAAACAAAACAGTTATCTTAGGCGACGTAAACATAAACTGGGCCATGATAAACTCTGAATCCCCCTCCCTAAATATCAACCTCTGCAACTATGCCCAATTAATAAACTCTCCTACCAGGCCAATGGAACCACTGGTACCATCACTGACTGGATCTTAGTGTCTCATCCTAACCATATCTCAGATACTGGCACATTTCCTGACTCTCAGTGACCACCTGCCTGCATTTGCTGACTGTCACTCTTCTTCCCCTCAAAAGCTACACCACTATGTAGAATCTTGGAACCTGTCCAATTTCAACCCACAAATATTCATAGACTGCCGAAAAGTAACAGATTGGTCACCCTTAAAAAACGTGCCTCTTGACAATGCCATTGATTACTTTAATAAAACTTTCTTGAGCCTTCTTAACAACCTTGCTCCACTAAAAACTAAAAGAGTTAAAACTTCATCTTCCCATTGGTTAACCAAAGAAACTAAACAAATCATGCACCTAAGAGACAAAAAGTGGAAACTCTACCATAAAAATAAATAATCCCATGGCCTAACAGAAGTCAAACAACTCCGTAACACTGCAAAAAAATTAATAATCAGGGATCGAAAATCATACTACAGTAAACTTCAATCAGAAAACGTATCCAACCCAAGAAAATTCTGGGACTCTATCTCCTCCCTTCTCCACCCAGGCAATAAGGATAATCCATCCCCTAACCTAAAACTTACTGATCTAGAAAATGCCTCTAACTTCAATACTTTCTTCATAGAATCCATAGCTAAACTCACCACCAGCTTCTCTCACCACTCTCAATCTCCTCCCCCAACCAACCCCTCTACATCTCCACACAATCTGACTACACCTACTCCTACTTTTAGCTTCTCTCCTGTCTCTGTAAGCAAAATAAAGAAGCTCTTCCTTCAACTCAAACCATGCTCCCCTGCCCCAGATAACCTACCTACAACTTTCCTCAAATTGTCTGCAGACAGCATTGCCCATCCCATCTCTATCTTAATAAACCGATCCATACTAGAATCATATGTTCCCTCACTATGGAGACACACCTTTATCATTCCACTCCATAATGGAGGCAAAAACACTGACACTTCTAATTTTCTGCCCATAGCCATCCTATCCCCACTATCAAAAATCATGGAGAAATGTATTCAATCCCAAATGATGTCCTATATGACTCAAAACAACCTACTAACCCCTACACAACATGGTTTCCGTCCCGGGCATAGTACCATCACTGCCCTCCTCTCCTCTCTACACTCCATAAACCTTGCTCACGACTCTGGCAAAATAGTTTCTACTCTGTTCCTTGACCTTTCCAATGCCTTTTATACCGTTTCTCACCCCTTACTATTATCCCAACTTTCCTCTCTCAACCTCTCCCCCCCTACCATCACCTGGTTCACCAGCTACCTCTCTGAAAGACAGCAAGCCATCAAATGGAAAAATTCACTCTCTTCCTTTCTACATACCCCTACAAGAGTTCCCCAGGGTTCCATCCTAGGTCCCCTCCTCTTTAACATCTTCATTAATAACTTCCGCCAGTCTCTCTCCGATGCCACACTGATTCAATATGCTGCTGAAGATTCGACCATTATTTGTACAGCAGACACCCCTCCGACCTACTTCTCAAAACTCAGTCAGCCTTCTCTAATACCGAATCATGGATGCATAGTAATTACCTCGCCTTAAATGCCAATAAAACAAAGTTAATGATCTTCTCCCCATCCAAAAACACCAATATAGACAAAAAATATTTTACAGTGACTGCTCAGAATAACAGCCCCATAGAAATAGTATGACATACCAAACTGCTCTGTGTCATAATTGATGAAAATCTAAAATTTGGCATCCGTATCCAAACTAATATCAAAAAAAATCACCAAAAACTAGGTCTCCTGTATAGACATTACAGTCATTACCTTACCCCCTCCACCAGACGCACCCTTATCGCTACTTACCTTCTTCCCTCTCTTATGACCGGTGCGGGTCTATATTGAATTAGCGAATGCTAATTCATCGACCATTTTTAAGCGAAAGCTTAAAATCTCGAACACCCGAAACAGCGATTTTTTTTCTCAGGGAAAAAAATCGCTGGTCCCCAAAACTTAAAACATTATATAAAAGCCCCCCCCCCCCTACTTAAATATACAACTCTAAGATTGCACCACAGTGGAGGAAGTGGCAAATTCCCAAAACCGGCCCAGCAAATTTTTTGCCCTGTGAAAAAAATCGCTGTTCTGGGTGTTCGAGATTGTAAGCTTTCGCTTAAAAGGGGTCGATGAGTTAGCGTTCACTTTTCTAAGTGTTCGTTAATTCAATATAGACACGTCCAGCGCCGCCCCCATTCACTAATCTTTAGCTAGGCTTACAGGCCAATTTGGAAACCTGTTACAATAAAATCTCCAAATTTGCCACCATCTCCAGAAACTCATTGCATCACTGCGTCTCTCTCCACTCCTTGAAATGGCTTGAACTTCCTAACTACCATAAACTCCTTAGTACTGCTGCTCACAAGCTCATATTCAAACCTTCTAGTTGTCCTTTTCTGTCCACCTCCTTAACCCTCTACATTCCCAACCGCTCTCTAAGATCAGAAAACCACAATCTCTAAACTTATATAAGCCTCGTCGACCCCCTGGCCACCTACTATTATCCTGCTTCCTAGCTAACCTCTGGAATTCTCTCCCTACCACCCTTCGGAATACTCAGAACCACTCAAACTTCAAAACTCTTCTCCAATCTCACCTCCTTTCAAAGTGGGAATGTTCCTGTACCCTACCACATAAACTCTTTAACACTATATACCTCACTTTCTATCACTGTGCTCTCTTACCCTTTTCCTCTACTTCCTCTCCTACCCTATACCTCATAAACTGCCCCCAAAGCACTCCCTTTCTCCACTATATACCACCTTTTACCTCTCCCACCTCACCTTCTTCTCTCTGTCCTCTCCTCATATTTCTAACTTCCAAAAAAAAGCTTGTTTTTTTATCTGTACATAAATGGTTACTTTCTCGTTTTTTTCATCTGAAATGCCTGTACTTTTAATATGTTTAGACTACATGAATCTCACTTTTGTAAATCATTACCTAGGATTAGAAGTGTTTTGTCTTTTTTTAACAAATTGTATATCATCTCTGTATTGTTCACTGTTCTACTACTTTATTTACTTTTGTATAACTATTGTAAAATTGTATATATCCTCTGCAGCTTTTCTCCCAGGGCCTTCACTGAAAACAGGCTCTTCCAGGCCCAGTGGACTATCCCGGTCATCAAACTGTAGTAAATAAATAAATATAAAACAATTTGGGCATAAATTAGCCATATAATCTTCCTTTCTTCAGTAGCATACAACCAAATAACTTGCCATTTTCACAGCCAAGAAGAAATGTCTGCAGGCAGCCATTTTCATTCACTCCAGTGTTACATTTAGAATATTACAGCTTAATGCAAATTTGTATTCTCTTGACATATTATTAAACAACACTGTGTCTTCCTGTAACTCTTGATACACCTGCCAGCTTTAACAGGAATATGGTACTCTAGTTTTACCTTCATGTTGCATTATGCCTGTACCTTTATTTTAGTAATGAGCTCTTCATGTGGAAAACCATAAAAGATGTATTTAATAAGATAAGGGAGTCCTTGTCATAGTTGCAAAGGAAAGGGACTGTCATTTCTGTTTAAAACATGTCCATCAGGACACTTCAAAAGCCTGCAAATTACATGTATGTGTGTCTACTGGAGTTTTTACTTCTTGCCAGCTTTAGAATTTTCCTCCTCCCTGTAAACTGGTGCACCCTAGGGTTTTGATTAGGAGGTGGAAGACTAACAGCTACAGCTTTAGTTGACAGGTTTTGACTTTATTAATTCACTTTCATCTATGAATCTGAAACTGCTCAGGCAAAGCTTTTCACTATCAGTGCCGTGCAGTGCCTTTTGCAGAGTAAATGTGAGCTCAGGATTATTCGTGTGCCTTGGCGTTGCTGTTTTATTGTGTGGGGGTAAAGGAAAAAGCTACTTCTGCTTCCAGAATCTGAGACATCTGAATGCTAACATTGTTTACCTACTCATATTATTAATACGAGGTGGAAAAGACGAGAGTCAAAAATCAACTCTTTCTGAATGTTGTGCTCTAAACAAAAATCACTTAAGGTTGCTAATGCAGTCTGTGTATTTTAACTAGTAAAGTTGTTCACTTGTTTGTGTGCATTTGTGTAACTCCTGCATGTTTTTTGCATTAATACATCACTGACAACTAATGTGCTCCCCTCAAGTCCATTATACCATTTTTTTGTTTGTTTAAGGAGAGTGCTTTGGTTTCTTGTAACCTACCCCAGGCATTGTCACATGCCATTTTTTGATACCGTTGTAAGACTCCTACACATATGAAGCATGTCTAGTGCCAAGGTGTTCAGTGGTATTCTGTTCTCCTTGATAGTACCACTGTGTGACCCGAGTACTCAAATGGAATCCCAAGAGACCAAGTACTCCGAACATCAGCTCTCACTTTTACTTTTCACTTAAGCAGTGCCTAGCAGTGGTGTTGGTGTGTGCTGTTGTGTTGCTAACCCAACGAGACACAAGTATTCTGGATATATACTACACTGCTCTGGTTTAAAAAAATGATCATTTTGTTTTTTGTGTGTCTTGGATACTTCACCAGTGGTGATTAAGTCCCTAAAACATAAAGGCCTAATAACTTGAAAAGCCTGTTAGTTGTGGTTATTGTTAAATGGTATGTCCCACAATCCCTGAAGTCAATGAGTTAAACCTGCTGAAACTTAGAAACCCTGCTGCTCTCACTTTTATGCAATCAGCACAGAATGGCTGTTGGTGCATTCCATCTCATACAACAAGCATTCTGTCTTGCATGCCATTTAAGAATTAGAGCTCTCCAGTTTTGATACACAGCAGCTGTTGTGTCTGGGTGGTAGCATGTTAGTGATTTATTGAAGTATTGTACATTCCTGCATGCATTCAGATTGCAGTTTTGCTCTAAAAAGGATGACCTTGACAGCATAAGTGGATTCCATCTCTATTATAGTTTGTCAAAGTTAATTTTTATATTTACCAGTAAGTATTAACATGTAAGAGTACAAAAACACTAATCCCAATCTTGAATACTTTCAGAAAAATTGTTGTTTCTCTCCATTTATTTATTTAGTTACTGTTTTACATGCCTTCTCAATGCCTTTAAAGTGGCAGTACATTAGCTGACAGGTAACAAGAGTATTTTAGGTCGAGTTCAGTTTATATGCATGTTAAACTAAGTGAAGTGTCAGATGAATGGCATTGTTGTAGTTCTTGCACAAGTCAATGAGTGATTTTAAGACTAGAAGTTGATGTTTGGCATTACAGAGAGTATGTGTGTGTGTCGGGGGAGGAGGTACTGTGTCTTGCAGGTTTACTGTCCTAGTACTAAAGGCCAGAACATCGTAAACCAGAATCCTGGGACCATTACACCAAGAGACTAAAATGTTAGTACTCACTCCTAATTATGCAGCTGTAGGGAGTTTCATTAATGGCTATTGCTACTTCTCTGGCACTTGAAATAGTCTGTGTTTCAAATTGTACATTTTTTTCTATTATACATTACTTGCAAAAACAACTACAGTTACCACTGCAGAAAGATCTGTGTAGCCTAGAATGAAAATTCAGTCCAGCTTCTTGCCATTACACACCAACTGGAAGTTTGTAACAACAAAAAATAGTGTCAGTGCATGACTGAGTCCTTACTGTCTATTGTGCTCAGTCAAAAATTCTAAGTAAACTATTAAAATCTAAAACTGTGCTGGCTTCATGGCATAGAGGGATGTAGCCATGACTACAGCCTAGCCCACCTGCGCTTGGGTAGGCGGCCAAGGTACTGGAGGAGCCTGCTGTGGATGAAGAGGTGTTGCCTTCTTGTCTGTTCTACTTGGGAGGTTGGTGAGTGGTGTGCTACAGGTTACATCTGCTAATGGATATCTAATGGAGGGCGGGGACCTAGTAGGAGCCAACAGCTTGAGGATGGAAGGACATGGTTGCCTGACGGCTTAGGTCTCTTTCAGAAGCAAGTGCCAACAGCTGTATGCTGCAGCCTTTACATACCCCTCCTCTGAGTACTTATGTGACATGCAGAAGGGGCTTTAGGGAATAAATAAAAATACCCTGCTGGATGCCTGGATGATAACTTCAGCTAAGATTGTTTTTTGTTCATGAGACAAAAATGGCAGTGGGCAGAGTTGCGCCAGACAGTCAACTGGGAGGAGGTTTGTCTGCATATATATATACGCATAGCCGGCCTTAGACACAGGCCAACTAGGCGGCCGCCTAGGGCGCCACTTTAGTAGGGGCACTTTTCCAGTATTTATTTGGTGTAGGTAGACCAGGATGGGGGCACTGGGTGGTGTGGTGGTGGGTGCTGTGGTGCCCTTTTGCCTAGGGCACCAGTTGACCTAAGGCCGCTCCTGTATATACGGATGTACATATGCTCAGTACATGACACATATGTCTGTGCTTTTTATTTATTTTTATCTGTTAGCTAGGTAAACATAATAAGCATACACTTCTTTTCAAGGGTGACACAGGAGAGCTGTCTAGTTAAGTAACTTCTCAGAGTTACACAGTAGGCAAGAATTTCACAGAATGTCAAGATATTTGCCTTATATTTTTGGACTGTTCCTTGTAAATTTTGAACTTCTGGCAAATCATTGAACACTGAAGTCACTAAATACTGATCAGCATTTGGTTTTCAGACTTCATATTGTTCAGAAAATGCATGCTAATATTCTAGCAATTAAGTTTATAAGAGCACTGTTTAAAGTATGTCCATGATTTTGGGCCTCTGCCCCCATTATCTTGGCTTTGTCCAGACTTCCTGCACTAAGAGGTTGAGAGGTATGGGCTAAGGGACTCAAAACCTGGGTTATGTTATGAAGTTTTAGCATCTCATAGCCTTAATAATCTGTGCTTGCTTTATCTTTTAAGCATGCACAGATATGAGTATGGGAAAGAGCGGGATTGCACATCAGTTACTTTAATAAATAAAAAAAACGTATGTAAAATAACTCCAGCATTGAGCGTAGGTGATGCAGTGTTTAGCAATATCCAACAGAATTAACCTATTTAGGTATTTTTCCTTATAAACAAATTATTCCATTTGTCTATATCGTACATCACCCACAGCTAATGGATAATATAGTGTGCACTTGCTGCTAAATTTGAAGTTTATGTTTGAGGGTAATAATTTGGATTAATTGTTGTTTTGACATTTGACATGTACTATTAGTGCTCTTCCTGGATTTTGCTATGAGGAAGAGCAGATAGAGATGCCAGTCAGAGGCCAGAAAGGCTCAAGTTCAGGTACTAGCTTCTGCTTCTCCTAATGAAATCTGAAGCATTTATGCTAATTTGTGTGTGCACTTGTGCATGTGCTGGTGTGGGAGCCATGTGGTAATGCAGTCTATCTTTACAAGTACAGTTTCCCCTCCAGTTGTACCATTTATATAGCAGTTATTTGTGCCATGGGTTTGTTTGAGTTTTGGGAGTACTGATAACTGTTTCCCGCATAGTTGTTAGTTGAAAACTCATGATTCTGATAGCTATCATTTTTAGCTCATGCATAAAATATATCTTTCCCGTTTCAGTAGTTTATTTTGCAGTTTCTGCACTAAATTACATTTCTCTTTGACATTAATACTTGCTGTATCCTTTGCTATGAAGCACAGTCGAAAAGCTGGTGTAAAAGTATCCAGTGTGACGCATTTAAATTGAATATGCTGTGAGTTCAGATGTCTTATAGTTCTGATAAATGTTGGCTCTTTTTCAGTCCAGATTTTCACCCTCAACTGCTTGGACTATGTTCATCATCTGTCCTTGGAGATGTGTGTGTGTGTGTGTGTGTGTGTGTGTGTGTGTGTGTGTGTGTGTGTGTGTGTGTGTGTGTGTGTGTGTGTGTGTGTGGGATGGGGCATTATTGATCTCTTTGCTTGGCAAGATGGTGGTCAACTGGAAGAGGTTAACTAAAACAGTGCTTTGTTGGCTAAATGAATAATAGAATGAGAGGAGAAAAAGAGGTGCTTATTTTATGTGTGTGTGGAAAAGAAGGAATATGTGAGCATGGCAGGAGTTTTTTGAAGAAGCACGGCAGGAGCTTTTTCTAGTACCTCAAGAAATGTTAAGGGTGTGACTTGCTTCACAAAATGAAATTGAGAACTAGAGGGCAACATTTGAAGACTGGACAGCAGTTTAGGGCTGTGTAGGGAACTGATTTTCTGTTAGATAATGATTCACATGTGGAGTTCCTTCCTTGAAAATACATTGGGTTCAGAAAACCTTGGAGTATTCACACACACACTATGGCATTTGTAAGAAAAGATAGGATAATCTAGCCAGCTTGTTCAATACGACTAACATGATGCTTAGTAGAAATTAATAGACTCAGTTGGATCTTAGCTTCTTTGTCAGACATCACAGTCCTCTGTATTTTAGAGTTTGAGTATGTGATCAGGTTTCAGCATTTGGAGTATGCAGGTAGGTCACTTGATTTTTTGAAGCTATTTTTTGTATTTTTTTCATGTCCGTATTATACTTGGTAGAAATAACTTTGTAAATCCATGCAATGGCACAATTAGTAGCAATAAATAGTGAAAATAATTAGTTATTAAAGTAAGCCGTTCTAAATAAATAGATTTTGAGAGACTCGCTAAGAAGGTTCTTTGCGAGGCCATCGTCCATTAAATCGCCACATTTAATTATTTGACATTAGCCACTTAATATATTTGTTGTGTCTGTGTGTTACCATGCTTGTTTTTCTCTGTGCATATCAGAAGTGATTGTACACCTGTTTTTTTTTTAACATACACAGAAGAGGAACTGTAGGGCCTAAAGTAAAAAAAAATGCCAGCCTCATCAATGACCACACTAGGGGTCATGCTTTTACCTTGTACTCACTGGTGGCTTAGATGACCGTTAGGCTTTGAGGATCAAAAAGTGTAGGGAAACAGGTATGTCGCTGTCTGGTTGACAAAATATAATGCATTTACAGTTATGTTTTCTGACTTATATATTTTGTGTTTGACAAAAGCAAGTGCACTCCTGCACACATTTACAGTAGTCTTTGCATGGCAGAGTGTGAATAGGTCATGTGAAGGAGTGCTTACAGTAAATGTGAGGGGCAGCATCCTGTGTGCAACCGAACTGCAAGGAAGAATGTATAGTCACAGCACTCGCTCTGTTTAGAATACCTGCCCCATCAGACTCCTGGTGACTTCTCAACTGTAAATTATGATGTTATGTAGTCCAATCTCGCCTACATTCTTGCTCATGGGTTTGGAGCCGACTATCGGCTCTGACTCAGCCAACTTTTTATTTACTAGCACAAAGTCTCCCATTGGCTGGGCTAAGCAGGTATCCCATGCTGCACTGCTCCATATCCCCAAATCTCATTTGCCGTTTGTGGAGCTAGGACGTGGTCTCGCTTGGCTGTGGCTAAGTACCTTCTTTTTCAATTTCTCTCGAGAAATTACTAGTTGTTTAACCACAAAAGCTATTTTAATAGCTGTTTCTTTTTGTTGCGTGTTTGCAGTGTGTTTATATTTGTGTAGCTGGTATCCCTGACTGTTCCAGTGGGCTAGGCCCGTTTGACTTAGAGGACCTAGTCCTCCTTCCTGTGTAGAGTTCCGTTCCCTTGGGTTTGTTCTTGGTTATTGGTCTAAGCCTGTTCTTAGTGTTTTCCCTTGTGGTTAGTGTGTTGTGGATTGTAAGAACCGTTTTACTTAGAGGTTCTTGGTTCCCTTTGTGTGTACTGTGATTAGTAGTTTTTCCCGCCTTTGCTGCTTTCGTCAGGCTAAGTTGCGTTCTGTGGTATTCTTGTGCAAGATGTCTAAGGATCAGAAGGAACATAAACCTTCCGGTTTTAAAAAATGTTCAAAGTGTAATTACAAGATGTCCATTACAGATGGGCACTCTGTATGTGTTTATTGCCTAGGAGCAATTCATTTGCAAGAGTCTTGTAGCTTCTGTCACGCCTTCAGTCTGAGGGTGCTCCAGGAGAGAAAAAATAAACTAATATTGAAGGGACTTCTAAAACCTTCATTTGAGGAGTCTTTAGACTCGACTTCTAGTTCTCAGTCCAAGTCTAAAGCTTCGAAGGCGAAGAAAAGATTTCCGGCT
Organism: Protopterus annectens; assembly: GCF_019279795.1. NCBI lineage: Eukaryota > Metazoa > Chordata > Ceratodontiformes > Protopteridae > Protopterus > Protopterus annectens. The sequence goes on along the minus strand of NC_056732.1, from coordinate 87,295,444 downwards.
CCGTCTGTATCTTCGGAGCCTCCGGAGAAAATCTCTAAACTGGATTCTACCTCCTTGGCTCCTCTGTCCTCGGGGCTGCAGGAGGTATCTGTAGTACTGGAATCGGCGTCGGCTCCTATTTTATTGGAACCCATTCGGAGCCAGTTGCTCAGTGTTAGGCATGGCTCTCCCGAGAGGAGATCCCAATCTCCCTCCCTGTCCTCCAGTCCTCCAGGCTTTCTGATTTGGATGTCGATAGGGTGGTACAGAGACTCCTGCAGTCGCCGGTGTTGGCAAAATTATTCTCGGCTCTGACCCAGTTGGCTCCGGAGCCTGTCCCGATGCTTGTGTCGATGATTCCTCCTCCGAGCACTTCCTTGTCTTCAGAGCTGGAGTGCTCCGCTCTGAGTGATGTTCTTGCGCCAGCTCCAATACCCCTCAAGGGTTTATTGGTGCTGACATTGGCTCCGACTCAGTCGGCTCTGTCCACAGGGTTTGGCACTCGGGTTTCCTCAGTCAGGCCCGAGGGGGGTACTTCGGGACACCTGTCAGTTCCGAGCCTCCCTCTCGGCGCATCGGCTCGGCGGACCCTGACCCCGGTCATGGCCTCGGAGGCCAGTCGGTCCTCGGATTCGGGGGGACCCGCCTTCGAGGCCATGCGGAGCACACTGGCCAGATCATGTTACATCACCCAGATCAGTCATTCTGTCCCCTTCCACCCCAGCTAGAGCCTCTGACGTCCCCCTATCCGTAGATGGCAGAGCCCAAAGGTCTGGGGATACCCCCATGAGCGGTCCCCAACTTTCTGAGGGCCCCTCAGAGTCTGTGCCTGAGGAGCCCCCTAGAAAGAAGTCTTGCAAGAGGAAGCACATAGACTCCCAGGACGAGTCTCTCACTTCTGATACCAACCTCGAGGAGTCCGAGGGGTCCCCCAAGTCATCCTCTGATGATGTCTCTTTCTCCGACATCCTGGAGATATTGAGACAGAGAGGCGACTGGCCGTCCAAAACCCCCTCTGAGGAGGAGTCGGTATTCCTCAAGGCCTTTGGTGCTCAACCCTCCGCCTTTCTTCGATGAGCTCTTGGATTTAATTTGTCAAAGGGTGTGGGAGAATCCTGATTCGGTGGAACCTGTACCCCGAAGGCCCAATAAGTTTCTTTCTGCCCCCCCAGGGAAAGAGTTTCTGTCCAATGGGGTTTCTGTAGATGCCATGGTGGTGGCGGTGGCCACACAGCAGGAAGTAGCCGAGTCTTCTTCCTCTGTCCATCCTCCTAACAAGGAGTCGAGGAGCATGGACCGGCACTGGAAGCGTACCCTCTCGTCAGCGACCTTCACCCTACGGTCAATAAACTACCTCTGTCACTTTACTCGGCTCCAGAGAGATCTCCTCAAGGAGTTAGGAGATACTCTAGCGGGTAACTTACCTGAGGCGATAGCGCACACGTTTAATGCCCAGGTATCTACCCTCAATTCTGTTGTCAACTCATCCATGAGGCTCATATCATATGCAGCCGAGGGGGCGAGTAGGGCAGCCAGTTCAGGAGTAGCCCTCAGGAGGCAAGCCTGGATGCGCCTGTATCATTTCGCGTTGGCCTTCAAGTCTTCCTTCACTGACGCTCCCTTTGATGGGTCCTCGCTGTTTGGGACCAAAGTGAATGACACCCTCACCAGGTGCGAGCAAGAGGGAAAGACCCTGTCTGCCATAGGGGTTCGTTTTTCCCTTCCCTCGAGACCTTACCCCAAGGCTCAGAGGGGAGGGAAGATGTGGTTCAAAAAATCACAGAAGTTTTTCCTGGCCGCACAAGGTGAGTCCCCCTCCAGAGGCAGAGGAGGGGGAGGTTATTCTGGAAGATGCCGCCCTAGAGGCAGAGGAGGCCCCCGCAACTCGGGAGACCGTGATTCCTTTTGCGGTTCTTCCTACCATTGTTCCTGATGTGTTGCCCGACTGTGCTATTCCGGAGCCATTCGGGGGCCGCATATCGCTGTACCCGGAAGCCTGGGAAAGCATCACCCAGGATCGATGGGTATTATGAATAGTTTCTGGAGGTTATGCCATCCCCTTTTCGTCAGACCCCCCTCCAGTCAGAAGAATCCCAGACGTTCCACCCAGTCAAAGGGATCACGCAGCATTAGAGGTTTCAAAGCTGCTAAAGAAGGAAGTCACCCAACCTGTCCCCTCAGACCAAATCGGATTAGGGACTTACTCAAGACTCTTTTTGGTGCCGAAAAGAACAGGGGACCTGAGACCCATTCTAGATCTCAGCAGATTAAACCACTACATTCTGAAGTCCAAGTTCCGAATGGTCACCCTTCAGTCCATTTTTCCATTGCTGGACAAAGAAGTATGGATGTGCTCCATCGACCTCAAGGATGCTTACTATGATATCAAAATAGACAGGGCATACAGGAGTCACCTATGCTTCTGGCTGGGAGCCAGTCATGTTCAGTTTCGTGCCCTGCCCTTTGGTCTCACCACAGCCCCCAGGGTGATCACCAAGTGTTTGGCGGTGGTGACAGCTCACTTGAGATGTCAAGGATTCCAAGTGTTTCCGTACCTGGACGACTGGCTCCTCACCGCCCCTACCAGGCATCTACTTATCCAAGCCAGGGATGCTACCATTATCCTCTGTCAACGACTAGGAATAACACTGAACTGGGAAAAATTTTCCTTGCTGCCCTCACAGCGTGTCACGTTTATAGGCACAGAGCTAGACACCATTCAAATGCGGGCTTTTTTGCCACATGAAAGGATCGGAGTATTACAGAATCAGGTTCACACTTTATTACCCCTCAGGAAAGTACAGGCGAGATGGGTTCTTTAGCTTCTGGGCACCATGGCAGCTACCATTATGCTAGTGCCGCTAGCAAGATTACACATGAGGCTTCTTCAATGGCTTCTCTTTGCCCAATGGTCTCTCCAAAAACTCCCCCTTTCCCAGCAGATCCTACTCATGGACTGATGCAAACAGGATCTCAGTTGGTGGCTGTGCTCCACCAATCTGGACAAGGGGAAACCGTTTGTTCCTCCATCACCTGTCGCCACGGTGACCACGGACGCCTCCCAGATGGGGTGGATGGGCATTATCTTGGCAGGACGGTCCAAGGCACGTGGCAAGATCACGAGGTACATCTGCACATCAGTGTCTTAGAGATGAGAGCGGTGTTATTGGCGTTGCGGGCACTTCAGAGCTCTCTTCCTCTGGGGACGATTGCAATACACTTAGACAACATGTCCGTTGTGTGGTATCTAAACAAACAAGGAGGAACCAGATCTTACCCCTGTGCAGAGAGGCTATGTGAGTGTGGCAGTGGGCAGTGTCTTCCCAACGGTTTCTAGTGGCAACACACATTCCGGGGAAGGCCAATGTGATAGCAGACAGGCTGAGCAGAGCTATTCTGATGCCTTACGAGTGGTTCCTGAACCGTCTGGTTGCGGAACGGATTTTCAGCAGGTGGGATCAACCTTGCTACGATCTTTTTGCCAGTCCCCTCAATGCCAAATGCAGCAACTACTTCACCCTGATCCCCCCACAGGAGGAGTCACCCAGGGACGCTCTAGTCCACAATTGGCCCTCCGGTCTGCTCTACGCTTTCCCTCCGTTTCCTCTGTTACCAAGAGTGATTCAGAAAGCCATTTCCTTGGGAAGCAAGATGATTCTAATTGCCCCACACTGGTCTCACCAAGTCTGGTTCTCCTTTCTCCATCCATTTGCTGTGGACACTCCTTGGATTCTGGACCCAGTTCCAGACCTACTGACAGACATGTTGGGACAGTTCCATCCCTCCCTGCGGACCCTCAGGTTGACAGGCTGGCTACTCCACTTCCATCATTAGTCAGACTTCATCATTTTTCACCTGAGGTGGTGCACATTTTATCCTCGACTAGGAAGATTTACTCCAGTAAATGGAAGAGATTCTCTATTTGGGCTCATGCCCAAGGAATTGACCCTTTCACAGCCCCAGTTGCTGCTGTCTTGGATTTCTTGTCCATGCTCTTTCAGCAGGGCTCTGTGCCTGCTACCATAAAAGTCCAGCTGGCGGCTATTTCAAACTTTCATACCTCCTATGAGCCTTCCCTTATGGCCCATAAACTGTGTAAGGCCTTTCTAAAGGGCACCTTATTACTCCAGCCTCCTGTGTCTGAACCTATCATGCCCTGGGATCTAAACTTTGTTTTGCAAGCCCTTACTTCCCCACCTTTCGAGCCAGCTGCCACCTGTGAGTTAAAGTTTTTGTCATGGAAGACAGCTTTCCTAATAGCCATCACATCAGTCAGACGGGTGTCAGAGATTCAAGCTCTCTCCATCAAACCCCCGTATTTAATTTTCATAAGGACAGAGTTTCTCTCAGACCCAATCCGTCCTTTCTCCCCAAAGTAACATCTTCTGTTAATCTCAATCAGTCTATTGAGCTGCCAGTGTTCTTCCCTCAATTCTCGAACAAGGCAGAGTTTAGGTTCCATCAACTGGATGTGCACAGACAACTATGATTCTACCTACACAGGACCAAACACCTACGAAAATCTGATCAATTGTTTGTTTCCTTTTCAGAAAATAGAGCGGGATCCCCTATTTCCAAGGTTACCATTTCCAGATGGATTTCCAATTGTATTTCCTTTATTTATTCTTCAGCGGGAAAGAATCTACCGTTCCCCGTCAAGGCTCACTCTACTAGGGCTGTTTCTGCATCTATGGCATACCATGCCAGACTATCTTTGGATGATATTTGTGCTGCAGCTACGTGGACTTCTCCGCACACGTTTATTACTCATTGCAAACTGGACGTAGCTTCTAGGGGTCGAGCTTCCTTTGGTTCCACAGTCCTCAGGAGTATCTTCCTTTGAGCCTCCCAGGATAGAGGTGCTGGGGACGCTGCCCCATGAATAAGAATGTAGGCGAGATTGGACTACATAACATCAAGAAGTTATGTACTCACCATAACGTTCGATGTATGTAGTCCATTTTGCCTCACATTCTTACGTACCCTCCCACCTGCCTTCTTCCTGGAGATTTTGGAGATTGTAATTGGTTCTAGAGTACCCTTCAGTGGTAGTTCGTGTTTTCTTATTCTCCTTGTTAGTGTTCTACCTTATTGGGTTGTTGTTATGCATGAGGTGTGATTGTTAGTTTCGCAGCAAACTAGATCTGGGGATATGGAGCAGTGCAGCATGGGATACCTGCTTAGCCCAGCCAATGAGAGACTTCGAGATAGTAAATAAAAAGTTGACCGAGTCAAATATCGGCTCCGAACCCATGAGTAAGAATGTGAGGCGAGATGGACTACATACATCGAACGTTATGGTGAGTACATAACTTCTTGTTCTGTGTTCAATGTACACTATAATGAAACTCTGAGCCTACTGTAGGCTTTTAAAGAGTCTCACCCCATTATTGTTTGTTGAGTGACTGTTAATGTCAACCAATTTTCCAGGCCTCTCCTAAGATGGGCAGTTTTAGATTGAATGGCTTAACAAACATTTGTTTATTCCTTGTCTCAATGGAGTGTTTTTGTTTTAAATTTTAACTCCCAGCAGCACATATATCATTATTCATGCATTTCTATATTAGTGTGAGATCACTTCTCACTAGCGTATGATTTATTGTAAAAGGACAGATGCTCTTCGTGTTTCACTGTTGCAGTCATCACGCTTGGGTTATCTGCCTGCAGGTAGCCCTCAGATGGCCCGAATACCAGAGTCTTGGGATTTCTGCGTCGGATGCTTACGCCTCATCCATGTCAGGTCATCAGGGGTATAAAACATGCAGCAGACGCCATTACATCAGTTTTTCTTGCCACGCAGGAGCCTGAAGCAGAAGCAGTTCACAAGTGCCAGTCGGCAGCTACCTGAAATTTACATTTTTTGAGTTTCAAACCTGAAGTCTTCTAAAGCTAAGTACCCAGTTGGGGATCTTTTTTTCTTGCTCTAACCAATGTCAGAAAAAGTTAACAATTGTCTTGCCTGTGAAAAGCAAATACCTCACAGAGATTTTCATTCTTACTGCGTCACCTGTTTAGGCCCAGACCATGACGTCCATCGCTGTCGGTTTTGTGCCTTGTTCAACGCCCAAACTATTCGTCGTCGGGCTATTTTTGTCTCTAAATTCTTTCGCTGTCGTTCTTCGTATTCCGAAATGGCATCGGTAAGTCATCCGACTACCGACCTTCCGAAAAAATGCAAAGATAAAGACAGACCGCATAGGTCCAAAACTGCCGACGACGCTTCCGTTAAGCTAGTCGCCAGTCCGCCGGTACTCAGTGAGGTGCTTTCGCAGCCCCTGTTACCCGTTTCTACAGATTTGCAGGCCTCTACTGAGACTCTTTCGGAGTCCAGTATGCCGCGAGATGCTTCTTCGACTATGGAAGCTACGGATGTCTCTACCATGGATGGGTCCGGAGCCGCTGTGCAGGCACCACTTTCTGAGGGTGTATTCAGACCTTCCGATGTTCGTATTAAACCAACTACTTCGTTAATGACTAAATCTACTGAATTTCTCAGGCCCCGAGTTCGCACTACGCCTAGGAAACCGACGACCAAACCACATTCTCAAGCTCCCATGCCACAGAAACAAATGCTTAGAATGGCTGAAGACCTTATTACTTTAATTAGGGGAAGCCAGCCTTCCCCCTCTAAAAGACAAAAATTGATTTTCCTTCAGATTTGTCAGACCATGACACTGATGACTGTGATCCCTGTGATTACCAGGACATACCCTTATCTAGGGTGAAACCTTGCATACCCTAAGAGAGCATTTCTGCTGGGAATGCCAGGACTACCCACAGTCCAAAAAGAGACTCAGGGAATTTTTAGACTTGCCTCAGCATAGGCCTCTAGCTATTCCCCCCTGTCCTGGATATTGTAGATGATGTTTTCATGGAATTCAGCCTTACCCCTGATACTTTACCACCTGCTCCTAGAAAGCCTGACAGAGTACCTGACTCTCACAAATTTCCCTTTAAAAATCCCACCGCGTATCCAGAGACGATTTTCCAGGGACCTAAAGGTATTAAGGCTTCTACAGCCAAAAACCCTACCCCTTCGGATAGGGATTCTAGGGCTCTAGACAGATGGGGTAAGAAGGTATATACCTCTGGAACTCTTGCCGTCAGGGCTTTGAATTGCCAGTTTCATATGTTGAAGTACCAGCAGCATATTATTGATGTAATTAAACAAAAAATATTGTTGATTCCTGATTGTGCAGAAAATAAGGACTTACAAGATTTAATGCATTCTGCAAACCAAGTTGGTAAACATACTTTGCAGTGATGCCTTAGAAACATCTTGCAGTGCTGCTGTCTCTGGGTCTGTTCTGAGAAGGCATGCTTGGCTGAAGGAACAAATCTTGCCAGACCACATCAAGGCAAAATTACTTGATGCTCCATTAAACCAATACTCTTTGTTTGGCTCTAAAGCAGAAGTTCTTAAAAAGATGGAAGAAAAAGCTAAAGATTTCTTACAGGTACAGCCACCTAGATTCAGTAGGCATTGGCCTTCAAAAAATTGGTCCTTTCAAGCCCCTTCCAGACCTTCTCAGCCCAAACCCAGGGGCAACAGACCACAAAGACTACAGTCTCGGGGTATGCACAGATCTAAACAATGGAGTGCTCCCTCCTCAAAAACTGGGAGTGATAAGCTGCCCCTCTATGGAAAAAGTTCACAATGACTTGTCCTTAACCCTTCCCAGACATGCCCGTGTACTTGCACCCCTAGGAGGAAAACTCACCCTGTATGCAAAAAACTGGGAGTATATTACCCAGGACGAATGGGTCTTAAACATTGTATCCCAGGGATACAGATTCTATTTCCACTCTCTGCCAACCCCAAGCAGATTGCCAGACCTTCCTCCAAACCAGTGGACAGAGGCCCAAAAGCAAGTACTTTCTCTTCTCAGTATCAGGGCTATTCAACCTGTGCCAACAGAGCAAAGGGGACAGGGTTTCTACTCCAGGCTGTTCCTGGTGCCCAGGAAAGGAACAGCTGTACCCTCCTTGCCTCAAATCCTAGATTATCTAGCAGAGCTGCTCCACAAGGGCCTCTCCTTCTCATCAATTAAGATTCATGCCTCTGCCATCTCGGCTCATTACAATACTGAGTCACCCCTCTTCTCTCACCCTCTGATCAAACAGTTCCTGAGAGGAGCTAACAATTTAAGACCCCCAAGGAGAGCTCCCACTCCTGCCTGGGATCTTAACTTTGTACTAGAGAAGCATACGCTTCCCCCTTTTGAGCCTGCTGCTACAGCAGATTTAAAATTCCTCTGTTGGAAAACAACCTTACTGCTAGCCATCACTTCAGCAAGAAGTGTCTGAGTTACAGGCCCTTATGGCTGTGGAATCCTTCATTATCTTCCATGTGGACAAGATTTCCCTCTGGACTAACCCATTTTTTATGCCCAAGGTGGTATCCAGTTAAACCAATCCATCCATTTGCCAACCTTTTTTCCTAACCCTCAGAATAAAGGGGAAAGGATCCTGCACTCCTTGGACGTGCACAGATAGCTCAGGTTCTACCTTGACAGGACTAAACCTTTCAGAAAATCGGATCAGCTGCTGATCAGCGTTGCTAACAGGGGCAGAGGGCAAGGCCATTTCGAAACAAACCATTTCTAAATGGATAGCACACTGCATAGATTTCTGCTACAAACACCATCAAAAACCTACCCCACAGGGGATCAGGCTTCATTCCACTAGGGCTACCTTAGCCTCTACAGCTTTTCTCAGGGGAGTCCCTACCAGGGACATCCTGGAAGCTGCAACCTGGAGTTCTGTACACACCTTCACCAAGCATTGCCACATGTTCTTCGTGTTTCACTGTTGCAGTCATCACATGTAGGTTATCTGCTTGCAGTAGCCCTCAGTCAGCCTGATTATCAAAGTCTTGGGTCCTGCATCTGTTGCTGTCTCATCTTCCATGATGTCATTACATCAGTCTTTCTTGCTGTGCTGTGCCCGAAGCAGATGCAGTTCGCAAGTGCCGGTTGGCCGACTCCTGAAATTTTTGTTTTCAAGTTTCAGAACCGAAGTCTTCAACTAAAGCTAAGTACCACGTTGGGGAAACTTTTTCTTGCTCTAAACTGATGTTAGTAGAAGTCAATAGTTGTATTTCTTGTGGAAAGCAAATACCTCATAAAGGTTTTCATTTGTACTGTATTCCTTGCCTAGCCCTGACCACGACGTACCTCGCTGACAGTTTTGTGCCTTATTTAAGCAACAAACTATTCGTAGTCGGTATATTTACGCTTCTAAATATTTTGTTACTCGGTTCAATTATCGAGATATGTCTTCAGTAAGCAACCTGACTACCGACATTCCGAAAAAACGCAAAGATAAAGACAGAGACAGGCCGCCTAGGTCCAAAGCTGCCGACGACGCTTCTCCTAAGCTAGTTGCCAGTTCGCCAGTATCAGTCATGCACTTTTGCAGCCCATAATACCCGCTATTTCAGATTCGCAGGCCTCTATCGAGACCCATTCGGAGTCCGGTATGCTGCGAGATGCTTCAACTGTGGAACTTGCAGATGTCTCTACCTTGGATGGGTCCGGAGCCGCTGTGCAGGCACCGGCTACTGAGGGTGTAGTCAGGCCTACTGACTTGCATATTAAACTGATGCCATCTTCTTCTTCAAGGCCTAAAACTCAAACTATGCCTAGAAAACTGATGCCCAGACCGCATGGTCAGGCCTCTATGCCTAATAAACAAATGGTAAGAATGGGTGAAAACCTTAGTACTTTAATCAGGGGAAGCCAACCTTCTCCCTCTGAGACAAAGGACTGAATTTGCTTATGTTACTTCTGATCAGGATTCTGAAATTTCTGTTTCCTCTGATGACCAGGATTTACCCGTATCTACCTATGAGGATTCTGATGCAGAGGACTCTATTCCCTTTGCTTCCCCTCCAGAGGATTTCTCTTTTGGTGAAACTTTGCATACTCTTAGGGAGCATTTTCACTGGGAAAGCCAGGATTACTCTGAAAGAAGCTTAGGGATTTCTTACTCCTGCCCCAACACAAGTCTTTAGCTATCCCCCCTGTACTGGACATTGTTGATGATGCCTTTTTGGAATCCACCTTGGCCCCTGACTCTATACGTCCTGCTCCCAGAAAACCTGACTCTCAACAAGTTCGTTTTTAAAAATCCTACTGCGGATCCGGAGACCATTTCACAGGGACCCAATGGCAATAAGGCTACTACTGCCAAAAATCTTACCCCCTCTGATAGAGATTCCAGGGCGCTGGATAGATGGGGTAAGAAGGTATACACTTCTGCAGCCTTGGCCATTAGGGCTTTAAACTGCCAGTTTCATATGTTAAAGTATCAGCAGCATAGTATTGGGTTGCTTAAACAGAAAATTATGTTGATTCCTGACTGCTGAAAATAAGGATTTACAGGATTTAATGCATTCTGCTTAACATGTTGGAAAACATACTTTGCAATGTGGTTTTGATTCACTAGAGGCATCTTGCAGGGCTGCTGTCACTGGGTCTGTACTTAGAAGGCATGCTTGGCTTTAGGAGCAATCTTTGCCAGATCATGTTAAAGCTAAATTGCTGGATGCTTCCTTAAATCAGGACCGACTGTTTGGCAACAAAGCAGAAGAAGTACTTAAAAAGATGGAGGAAAAAGCTAAATCTATGCAAACTGTTAAATATTTCCTACAGGTACAGCCTCCAAGATTTAGTAGGCATTGGCCCTCTGAGAATTGGTCCTTTCCTGCCTCTTCCATGCCTTCTCAGCCCAAACCCAGAACCAGCAGAACACCCAGGCTGCAGTCCTAAGGTGTGCACATGACTAAGCAGTGGGGGACTCCCACTTCCAAATCAGAGAGTAGTAAGACTCCACCCTATGGTAAACTGACTTAAGAAGAACTTGGAAGTTTAAAGTTAACTGACTGCTCCTTTAGGGGGAAAGATTGCTCTGCAGACAAAAAACTGGGAACTAATTACCCAGGACAAATGGGTTTTAAATATAGTTTCCCTAGGATACAGATTTCACTTCCACACATTACCAACCCCAAACGGTTGGCCAGATCTACCCCCAAATCAGTGGGCAGAGGCTCAAAAGCAAGTATTTTCTGTCTTAAGCATAAGGGCTATTCAAACTGTACCAGAAGAGGAAAAGGGACAAGGTGTCTACTCAAGACTTTTCCTGGTATCCAGAAAAGACAACTCATGGTGGTCCTATCCTGGACCTTTCTATCCTAAACACCTTTTTGGTGATCCCAAAATTCAAGATGCTAACACTTCACCAGTTGCTTCCTATGCTAGGCAAGGATGCCTGGTTGGCAACACTGGATTTAAAGGAAGCCTACCTGCACATCCCAATCAGGGAATCTTGCAGAAAATACCTATGCTTCAAAGCAGGCTACATGCACTGTCAGTTCTCTGCACTGCCCTTTGGCTTATCTACTGCATCCAGGGTATTCACAAAGTGCCTAGCTCCAGTAATTGCATTTTTCAGGCAAAGAAATATTCAAATATACCCATACCTGGACGATTGTCTAATTCAGGCAGAAAGCCAGGACATACTTTTGAATCATCTGGCGTTTGTACAGAAGGTGCTAACTTGTCTGGGGTACACCATAAATGATAATAAATCACATCTGGTACCCTGTCAACAAATTATATTCCTGGGAGCAAGCTTGAACACAGCTTCCCAGATGGCTTTCCTCACGCCAGAGAAACAAATACATTTGACAGCTTACTTCAAACAAAACAAAACAAAAACCCTGCTGTTTGCAAGGCAAATACTGCAAGCCTTGGGGTTCATGGCCTCCTGCATTCTCCTAATTCCATATGCAAGACTGCATATGAGGAAACTACAATGTTGTCTAAAAAGCCTATGGTGTCAACATTCTCAGGATCTAGAAGCAATGATTCCTATCATACCTTGCCTACAGTTAGAGTTCCTTTGGTGGGCATAGGCCTGCCACCAAAACAAGGGACTACCATTCACTGTACCCCCTGCCGCCGAACCCTAACAACAGACGCATCAAATTATGCACGGGGGGCTCACCTGGCAGGGAAGTGCATTCAGGGCAAATGGAACCCAAGTCAAATGCACCTGCCTATCAATCAAAAAGAAATGTTAGCTGTACAGAATGCATTGACAGCCTTCAAGGACCGCATTCTTCCAGTACAATTAATGGTAAGGATGGACAACACCACTGTTATGTAGTACATAAACAAGCAGGGGGGGGGTCCCATTCATACCCCCTCTGCAGACTAGCTATGGCTCTCTGGAACACAGCCTTGAGCTACCAAATGCATCTACAGGCTCTATTCCTGCCAGGAAAGCTAAAAACACTGGCAGACAAACTAAGCAAAAATCTCATGGACCCACACGAGTGGAAACTGCAACCAAAGACTTTCAACATGTTGATAAACAAATGGGGGAGCCCAGATATAGACCTGTTTGCCTCTGCCCAGAACTGCCATTTGGACAAATTCTGCACAAGGACTCCCCACAAACAAGCTTGGAAAGTGGATGCCCTGTCCTTCAACTGGCAAAATCTGTCAGTTTATGCCTTTCCTCCTCTGCCTCTCCTCTCCAAAGTACTACTAAAGATCAAACAGGACAAACCAAGGACGATACTGATTGCACCAGACTGGCCACACCAACACTGGTACCCCCTCTTGCGCAGTGTGTCACTGCTGGCACCATGGCCACCTGCCTCGGAACCCTACCCTGTAGTCCCAGCAGGAGGGCCAAATTCTGCATCTGCAGTTTCAAACCTTGAACCTGGCAGCCTGGCTAATTGCTTGACCTCTCCATTACCATCCCTCAGTAAACAAGTGTTGGATGTCATTTTGGAGGCAAGGAGGCCTAGTACTAGGAAATCTTACACTGAAAAATGGAAAAGATTCTGTTCCTGGAACCAAACTCAAGGGATGGGCACAGCAGCACCCAGTTTACCTCAGATTCTTCAATCCTTAACTGAGATGATTCACAAGGGCCTTTCTTTTTCCTCCATCAAAATTCATGCCTCAGCTATTTCAGCTCATTACAACACAGAACCACCCCTCTTCTCTGATCCACTGCTCAAGCAGTTGCTCAGAGGGGCCAAAAACATAACACCACCCAGGAGAGCCCCAACTCCAGTCTGGGACCTTAACTTTGTATTGGAAAAACTCACTCTACCTCCTTTTGAGCCAGCTGCAAGTGCAGAGTTAAAATTCCTTTCTTGGAAAACATCCTTCCTTTTAGCAATCACTTCAGCAAGAAGGGTATCTGAATTACAGGCCTTTATGGTAGTAGAGCCTTTCATTATCTTTCATGCGGACAGGATGTCCCTCAGGACCAACCCCCTCCTTCATGCCCAAGGTGGTATCCAGTGTGGGTCTTAATCAGTCCATTCATTTGCCAACCTTCTTTTCCAATCCACAGAACAAAGGGGAATGGATACTGCACTCCTTAGATGTGCACAGACAACTTAGATTTTACTTGGCCAGGACTAATCCCCAAAGGAAATATGAACAACTGCTGGTGGCATTTGCTGCAGGGGCAGAGGGAAGGCCATTTCAAAGCAAACCGTTTCTAAATGGATAGGCCATTGCATTCATTTCTGCTATAAGCACCATGGAAAACCTATCCCAGAGGGGATAAGACCACACTCAACTAGGGCTGCATCTACCTCTGCAGCCTTTCTCAGAGGTGTCCCTACCAGGGACATCCTAGAAGCTACTACCTGGAGTTCTGTACATACTTTCACCAAGCATTATCATTTGCCAATTTTCTCTAAATCCAGAGCTGGCTTTGCCTCTGCAGTCTTGCAGGGCCTTATAGCTGGCCCTAATGCTGTCTAAATTCCTCCTCCCATCCTTAGCTTTGGGAATCTACCCAAATGTGATGACTGCAACAGTGAAACACGAAGAACATAGTACAGTCGTGTACACTTACCATAAATGTAGATGTTCAAGTATATTCACTGTTGCAGTCCTGGTTACCCTCCCTCCAGCCCCCTGACTTCTTTTGGCTATACCTCTATTCTCTTTTACTATGCTTAAAAGCTTTTTGATGTATTTGCTTTTTTGTTGGAGGTATAAACTTGCATATTTATATTTAATTGCTTCCCATTAGGGGGGCCTTCCCATTAGGGGGGCTCCTGACATCTGGGGCAAGAAAAACTGATGTAATGGCGTTGGCTGCATGGTTTATACCCCTGACTACCTGACGTCATGGAAGATGAGACAGCAACCAACGCAGGACCCAAGACTTTGATAATAATCAGGCCGACTGAGGGCTACTGCAAGCAGATAACCCAAATGTGATGACTGTAACAGTGAATACACTCGAACATCTACATTTATGGTAAGTGTACACGGCTGTACTTTATCTATCTTTTCCATGACTGCAACAGTGAAACATGAAGAACATAGTACAGTTGTGTACACTTACCATAAATGTAGATGTTCGAGTGTATTCACTGTTGCAGTCCTGGTTACCCTCCCTCCAGCCCCCTGTCTTTCTATACTTTATACCTATCCTCTTTTTTGACCATATATTATGGAAATGGTATTTACTTTTTACTGGACGTGTTCCACACTATTTGATTGCTTCCTATTTTGGGAGCTCCTGACATCTGGGGCAAGAAAAACTGATGTAATGGCATCGGCAGCATGTTTTATACCCCTGACGACCTGGCGTCATGGATGAGGCGACAGCATCAGACGCAGAAATCCCAAGACTCTGGTATTCGGGCTGACTGAGGGCTACCTGCAGGCAGATAACCCAAGTGTAATGGTTCCAACAGTGAATAAACTCGAACATCTACTTTTATGGCAAGCGTACACAACTGCACTTTTCTCCAACCTGTTCTTATATCTCAAATTCTCTACTTGAGTAATATGCCTCATAAACAACGTTTGAATTGTTTCTGTTTCAGTTGTATGTGCAGACTGACACACCATACTCATCTTTAGGTCTCACAACTGATTTATAAAGTACACGGAGATTTTTTTTTTGTCCCTGGTAACAATCGTTCGTAGCATGTCTTAATGACTCAGTAAATTGTTCTAACATCCAGCTGATCTGTGTCAAATTATAGTTTATCTGTCTTAACTTCCCTAATCTCTTATAATGGCTACTTCCTCAAGAAGTGTATTTAATCCATGTGCATGTTTTTTATTCCAAAATGAATAGCATTAAAATCCATGCCTGTAGAATTTGACCAAACCTCCAAAGAGTCTAGAAATTTCTGCATGTTATACTGACCAGTTAAATCTGTAACTATAGATCTGTCCTTCGTGTTATCTGCAAACTTACTAATCTATACGCTATTTGAAGATGAAAATTCAGACATAAAGAGAACAAATAAAACCGGAGGAAGCACTGATCCCTGAAGTGCCCCATTTACTAAATGTTTAACAGCTGACAGAACCTCTCTAATTTTTACTCTACATTTTCTGTTTTGTAACCAGCTTCCAATCCGTCTACATGCATATCTATTAACTTTCAACTTGTACATTATTCTCATAATCTCAACATGGGGTACTGTATCAAAGGACTTATCTAAGTCTAGATATACCACATCCACATGCAGAGCTGTATCTTAGGCTTCCCAAACTGGCCAAGTATGATTGCCCTTCCTATGCTGTTATATATATCCAGACTTCCCACTAAAGTATCAGGCATGCCCAGGAATTCATTAAAGTGACTTGCATGAGCCATACAGCACATACTAGAAAAGCCCTTTGACCATGAGATGCCCATTAGTAATTCAGAGACATGTTAGGTAAGACCTCATTATTAGCTAATTTACATGTCTCTTGATTCACGTTTTCTATTGTGATGTGAAAATCATTAGTGAGCTGCACGTCATGGTAATAACCTGCTACTCGTGTATGCAGTGGCATTTCCCACTTCACTCTCACACACACAAGTATACAAACACGAACACACACATGTACACACACACAACTCGCACACGTGTATATATATATATATATATATATATATATATATATATATATATACACACACGCACGCACACACACGCACACACACACACACACACACACACACACACACACACACACTCACATATACACCACAGTCCCTGTCCCTACCCTGTCCATGGTCCCCCCACTATGTAATAGTTTAAATGTCATTATGGAAGTTTTATATTAGGCCTTGATAATCTAGTGTATCTCGCATTATCTGATCCCTGTACTATTGCTGGTTCTGTTATGACACTTATACATTAGGCCCTGGTAATCTAGTGTATGCTGCATTCTCTGATCCCTGTGCTATCGCTGGTGCTATTGTGACACATATATTAGGCCCTGGTAATCTAGTGTATCCCTCATTCTCTGATCCCTGTACTATCACTGGTGCTGTTATGGCACTTTGAGTAATTCCTATTATCTGGTGGTTCTCCCTCCATATGCATGTAAGTAGGCTTGAACACAGCCAACCGTGATATGATGGGATAGCCATGCTGGTGTACATGGCAGGGGAATTTCTTGAATCTCTCAGCCATGTAGATGCCTCCCAGGAGGCGGTTCCTGAGAGAGAGAGTGTACATGACTAATTAGAATATGCCTGTCCTCCTGTAATGCCTCATTAGCATTCAGCACTGCCACAGGTCCAGCCCTTTGCAGTGCTGCATGTGTTCATGTTAGAGGACTGTGCAGCACCATACCATGTAAAAACAGTTTCTGAACTGGGGAAAGTTGTCATGATGTGTGCACTTTCATGTACATGACACAGTACCTTAATGAATTCATCCCATAATTTCACATAATAAACACTTTCCTAATGTATAAGTCAGGCTTATGGGTCAATAGTTATCAACTCAAATGTTATTACCCCATTAAAAAACAAAACTAGTACCACTAAAGCTTCTTTTAAAATATCAGGAACAAAATTGATCTTAACTGCAGACAAGGGACAATGTGCAATGTTTTTGAGAAAGAAACCATTCAACCCATCTTGTCCAACTGTTGTATGAGGTTTAATGGGTTTACTAGCTTGTTTCATAGCAGTTTGTAGGATATTGAGTATAATGACAGGGCTTTGAGTCGATCCATGTAGGACATGTTGTTTAGGCCTTGTATCCTTTTAGTAAGGTATCTCTGTGGGCATTCCAGTTGTTGCATGTATCTGAACAGATATAAGCCAGAGAGGGCATTGTACTCAATGACTGGGTGACAATGGCATCACTACATCTAGGCACAATCCCTTTGTTTATAAGCTGTACAACATGGAAGGCCTTTCTTACAATAGACACATGTTGGTAAAAAGTTAAGTCACTGTCCACATAAGTTCCCAAATCCCAATCCCAAACAACTGGGTCAGCTCGTAAAGGCTTATTGTATATGTGGTAATTCTCTCGGATAGATGACTTCCCAAAGGCTATAGTAATGCATTTTGTGGCATTTAGTTTCAGACCATGATTATAACACCAGATATTTATTTGAGACAAACCTTCCTGTAGAATGGCCAAGTCTTTTGGGAATTCAGTAACTGCTCCTAGCTTGCAGTCATCTGCAACTTAGTCAGGGAGACCCCTTTGGTATCAACTTTTGCTTCAGAAAAGTAGATGCCAAACAGAAGAGGTCTCAGCATAGAACCCTGGGGGACTCCATTGGTGGAGGTAACTTCCCCTGTTTTAATTATCTGTATCCTGTCTGTGAGCCAGTTTAAAATCCAGCGGGTGACATAAGGATTCATTCCCATTTCATTTAGCTTTTCTACTATGCCTAAGTGAGGAATTGTGTTAAAAGCTTTGGCAGGTCAAGGCATGCAGTGTATACTGTTTTTCCTTTATCCATTGCTTTGGTGACCTTTTCAAAAAAAATCCACCAGGTTGAGATAGCATGACCTGCCCTTGAAAAATCCAAACTGAGACAGTTCTAGTGTTTGGAGGTTCCCTGTGTCCTGATTGATAAATTTCATGTTGAGTTTTTCCATGGCTTTGCATATGAAGCTGGTCAGACTTATGGGTCTGTAGAAGGTCCTCCATTATGCAGGGGAATAACTTCAGCTGTTCTCCATTCACTTGGTACAAAACCTGAATGGAGGCTGAGATTGAACGATGTTGTTAGAGTTCTGGCTAAATCATGCATCATGATTCAAGATGCATCCAGGGATATTGTCAGGACTCATCAGTGCAGTATTTTTAGTTTTTGATAGCACTTTTATGACTTAGTCTTGTGTAATAGCTGGAGGTGAGCCAGTTTCAGGTATATATTGAGGGACAAATGGAGAGGGAAGAGGGGTAAATTTAGAGCTAAATTTATCGGCCAGTAGGGTACTATATCTTCAGTCTCAGTATAGGTCACATCATTCAAGCTTAGAACCTACCTGATATGTCCCCTTTATACAAATGGTGCTCCTTTCCTCTGAACTCCTGAAAGCACCTATACCTTCCTACATAGCCTATGCAATAAATTCTGATTCACTTATATATGTCTTATTTGATCACTTGCATATAACTTGTTTTTTGTACATTAAAAAAAAAAAAAAAAAACACACACACATTAGGGGTTCATATACTCATTTCTTTGAGAAAACCCTCTTGCTGTAATTTGAATATGTTTGAGTCATAATTTGTATTAATATGTTATGGAGTTATAATTGGTTATGGCACTTTCTATGCTTTGTTACCTATGTTATCCTAATTGTTTTTGTGATTGGAGCTTTTCTCCTCGGGTCTCCACTGAAAACGGGCTCATGCCCAGCTGGACCAACCTGGTTAACAAATGTCAAGTAAATAAATAAAATAAAAATTCATAATCAGCTCAGTGCATTGCTGCACTGTGCATTTGAAATTACAAACATAACTAAAAATTACTTTGTGATTGTCTTTGGCTTGGCTAGCTGTTTTAGCCTATGACTTGGCAGTGGTGGATTTTACTAAGCTTCTAAGTTGTTTGTTTATTTCATTGACAAGGACTGTAACATTCTGGGAATTACTGTTCTTACTTTTGGCCAAAATTCTTTTCCGTTTATTGGAAAAGTTGGTGATATTATGGCTTCACCATGTGGGTTTGTTTCTGTGGTTTGCCCTGCACTTGTTCCTGTGGAATACAGCTTCATCTTAGATGCTTGATACATCATGTGACATCTTAGATGCCAGATGATGTATCATATAGAATTACTGCTAATTGATGTTATTGATTCAGACCTACCTACTTGCCTAACTTCATTCTGTCATTTGTGTGTCCTTCACTTAAGGGAAGTATTGATATACTCACAGCTGTCAGTCAAGGGATGATAACTCTTCAGAACTTGTATTCTGTTTGTCGTAGTAAACAAGAGAATTGTTCTAGCATTGAAAATTGTAGGGATATCTGATACTTCTGGTTGGTGACTAATGGAAAAAAGGTCAAATGAAATAAGTCATGGAAATGTCACTATTTTAGTAAAATAAGTTAAGAGCAGTGCTACCTGATGCATCCTCTGATCTATATTATCTGCTCACTGTTTACTTCTGCATCATTAAGTCTGTGATAATAATGGTACTTAATTCTCTGACTCTTCGCTGTTAGGTGTGTATTGCACTATGACTGGAGTAAGGAGGTAGTTGCGTCCTACCTGTTTTACTTGTTTTTTATGATTTTACAAATGGAATACCCCATCGCTGAGAAATCACTAGCTGTGTGATGAGTCAGGTGAGTTTATCATACTGTCTACATATTTTATATACTGTGAATTTATCACAATATGTAAACTTTCTTCTTGTATTTTGGTTGCATACAGGATGCCTGCCATTCACATATGCTGTAGGCACTTCCCCATATGATGTCATCATTCACATCCAATGTAGGCACTTCCCCACATGATGTCATCATGTCTTTGCTGTGCATGAACTACTGCACATTAGCATGGGGATTTTTTGCAAAGATAAAATATGACTTGGCATGAAAGATTTAAGCAGGGAAGTACAGTGGCATAGCAATTAACATTGCTGCCTCATAGCACTTGGATCTCCATTTCTCTTGCTGGCTATGGCTCCTTCTGTGTTCAGTCTGCACATCCTTCATTTGTGTATGAGTTTTTCGCAGTGTGCTCTGATCTTCTCCCACACCCCTAAAGATGTGCCATAGGTTAATTTGCAGTCCTGTAAGTTATCTGTAGGTGTGTGTGTCATGTAAGTATGTGGGTCCTGTGATGGGATGGTACTCTGTTCTTGAAGAATTTCCGCACTTTGCTCATCTTCAGTGCTGGGACAGGCTGCATTTCCCCTATGGTTCCTTATTAGATTAAGTGGGTAATTGACAAATGGATGACTAAAGATGCTTGCATAAGTACATTATATTTTGCCACTTTATTAAATAAATTTATACTGTCATTATTTATCTTGATGAAAAAATTTTTATTGTTGATACTAGTAGCTTTTTTCCCTTTTTGGTCTTTTTTTTCTCTCTGTGTACCTCTGACTTCAGGCTTCTTCCATTGTTAGCTCCCCAGTACTCCCATCCTCGGAGGAACCATTGCTGTGGAGTGTGTGGTGAGCCCACACTGGGAGGGTCGCTGGTTTCTAGGAGATCCTTACACACAGCAGTGTTCCAGTTCCCCATGTAGGTTCCACTAGGTTGTGTCCACCATGTAGTTCCCTCACTGGGATGGGGCTAGGTAAACAGCCAACATATTATGGTTCATGGTGTAATTTTTAACTTAAGCCTTACCCCCTGTGATATGCTAGGCTGACGTCACATAATTGAGTGAATAGTGAGGAAATGACCCTACCAACATGACACTGTATTCCTCTTTTGCCTGCTGTCTTGCTGCAGCACCATTTCCCAACATAGCCCTGGCAGTACCACTGAGACTTATGAATTTGACTGCATGCCCCCCCCCCCCTTACAGGTTCCCCATTTGGGGTGCACTGCTTCATCATTCCTCCACTTGTCCCCCAAACCATCTCCAACAGGCACCTGAGCCACTATATGACGTCTGGTCATTTGGGTTGTAGTTAGGGCTTTATGTCCTTCTATTCACTTGCTGCAGTATTCTTCACTTGAGGGATATCCCCTTGAGATGGCGCCCTGACATCGGCCAGTATACAAAAGACTTTTTCAGCACTGTACGGTTGGTGGTACATCTGGCATAGGCTGCAGTACTATGTAGGCCATAAAACAGACATACGCATGTACCATCCTCAGAATTTTTCTGCCACCAGTCAGAATGCCAACTACTGAATGTCCGTCATGCAGTTTCTGGCATTTTCATTGTCTTTTTCTCTGATAAGTGCCCCGTTGGGGAATTTCTTCTTTATTCATTTTTGTCATGTCATCCAGGAAGGGCAAGTGCCAGTATGGAAGACAAATTCCACATAAGGACAGCCATACCCAGTGTCTCTTCTGCCTAGGCCTCACTCATGGCCATAGGTTGAATAGTATTTGCCAATCCTTTGTTCCAAAGACCCCTAGAAGTAGGCTTAATTCCTTAGCTTTCTACTTGGAAAATCAGCATTTAAAGTTACTAACTAAACATATGGAGGGTGCCCCGGGAACCGATACTGACCCTGTGAAACATAAGGCCAAAAAAGCTAGGCCTATGCTTTTGCCTGCACCTCTGCCATCCACCATCCCTCCCGAGGTGCTCGTCGACCCAAAGGCATGTGAGAACTCTAGCTTGGAGTCACAGGTCAAACCCATTTCTGTGGTCACCTTGCCTTCAGTTGTGAGCACATCACTAGAGGTTAAGCAGACATCCAGTTTGAACGTTGAAGGAGAACCAATGCTTGAATGTGTGGAGGATCCTAGGGGGTTAGCTTCCATTTCTGCACCTGAAGTCCCGGACTCTGAACCGTCTGATATTAGGCCAAGGACTGGCCTTCCAACCCTTCAAAAATTAATGTTTCCAGCTAAGAAAAAGCAAAAGACAAAACATGTATCCACGACAGATGCCCCTTCTGAATAGCAGGGCTTTTCTTAGTCTTTTCCAGGCCTTCATGGCCCTTAAATAGACTTCTACAGTATCCCCTTCCCCAGGCCTTCAGTCTTCACAGGAAAGGGTCAGGGAGTCTGAATCATCAGAGGACACCCCTTCTGAAGAAGAGGAATCCTTAGACGACTCTACCCAAATATCCGCACCTTCTGAATGTGTATCTACTGAAGAGGAGTCTGTAGGTGCTGACTCTCCCATGGAGGAAATTTCCTTTGGGGAAACCATCTTAAAAATGGGGAGCACTTTAAGGGGGATGCCACTCAAATTTCAGATGTACAAAAAAGGTACTGCCAATTGCTGCAAATGGATTTGCCTAGTTCTTCTTTGGTTCTACCTGTCCACCCAGCTTTTTTGGATGCATTCCACAATGCCTCTCAGAATCCAGACTCACAGGCCACAGCTCCTAAGAAGCCTGACCATTTTTATAAAAAAGTCTCAGAGGACCAGAATTTCCTTTTCAGATGCCCTGCAGCATACCCAGAAGTCATATTGATTAATACTGATGAGCCATCCATGATGCTACCTTCCACTTTCCTGTTAAAAAAAAAAACTAGGTAAAAAGACCTACACCTCAGAAACCCTAGCTTTCAGGACTATAAACTACAAGAAATGTGACTAAATATTCTCTGAAGTTATTGTTTCAGGCTACTGCTGCCATCTCAGACCTCCCAGAGTAAGAGAGAACACCTTATCCCTGTCTCGGTTGGGAGCCGCTTCCCAAGTGTCTAAGCATTCCATAAAATGCAGCTATGATGCTGCTGATGCCTGTGCTAGGGTAGCTGCCACAGGGTCTGTGCTCAGAAGATTTTCCTGGCTCAGACTCCAACCACTTTATGATGATTTCAAAGCCAAACTCATATATGCCCTTCTAGATAACTCTTCTCTGTTTGGCATGGCTGCTGCATCACTTTTCGGGTCCCTACAAGAAAAGTCCAAGGAACTCAAGGTGTTAAAACACCTCCTAATTTTACCTGTGCCAAGGTTCCATAGAAACTTTCATTCAAAATCTGTCTTTGTCCATAGCCACTCCCATCACTAGACTAGTAAATCTTCAAGGGGAGGAAAAAGATCTCAGAGGACCAGGCCTCCTCAGAACCCTCCTCAACAAAAGCAGCCATTTCCAGACAGAGCAGGGAGTCTGTGACTACTCTGCTTCTATTCCCCCTCCCCTCTCCCTCTGCCTGTCAAGAGCTGTCAGAGTGTGGGAAGGCATTACCCAAGACAATTGGGTCCTTTATATCATAAGAAATGGATATTTCATGGTCCTGCACTCCATCCCCACCTTTCAGGGTGTCCCACAACACCCCCCCCCCCCGGGATCATCTTCATCTCTTCCCCAACCTCCTTTCAGACCTGTACTTACAGGGCTCAATTCAAAAAGTCCCTGCCAATTCCAAGGGGAAAAGGATTTTATTCAGGGATGTTCCTGGTTCCAGAAAGGATGGCCCCTGGAGGCCAATTCTGGATTTGTTGCACCTTAACACTTTTTAAAGGTCCCTTCTTTCCGAAAACGTACTCTCCAGACCCTTTTCCCCTCCGCTCTTGCCTCAGGATTTCATGGCGTCTGTGGACAAGATGCCTACCTCCACATCCCTATTCACCCAAATTACAGACATAGTTGCATTTTTCTGTGGGTTCCTGACATTTTCAGTTCTCTGCCTTGACCTTTGATCTCTTTACAGCTCCAAGAGCTTTCACCAAATGTTTGGCTCCAGTCATTGCCCATTGCAGGCTACAAGGATTCCAGGTATTCCCATACCTGGACAACCTACTATTGTAGGTCCCGAGCCCACAAATCCTGCAACACAATCTCCAAACCACCATTTCCCAGCTGGGAAACCTCGGTTTCACAGTGAACTACAAAAAATCTACCCTCTCTCTAACCCAGGACCACATTTTTCTTGGGAGCAGAATTCCGAAAGACAAACTAAGTGTATCTCTACCGTCACAAAAAGCAGAGGACCTTCACTCTTACTTCCTGTCTCTTCTGCATTTACACCACATCACAACCAGGGAATTTCTCTGGGTACTAGGGTTTATGGCTTCTACCATTCCCATGGTACCTTTGGCAAGACTACATATGAGGAAGCTCCACTGGTTTCTCAGAATAGTGTGTATACAACACTCACATCCTCTAGAATTCCCAATTCCTCTGCTCCCTTGCTTGAAAAAGGAAATTCTCTGGTGGTCTCAACAGGTAAGCCTAAATCCAGGACTACCTCTCCACCCTCTGGATCCAGTCCAAGAAATTTATACAGATGCCTCAGACATGAGCTGGGGTGCGGCCATGGGAAAATACAGTGTTCAGGGAAGGTGGTCCCTCTCCCAGAAAAGGGAACACGTCATAAGGGAAATGAGAGTATTGCTCCTAGCCCTTCCGACCCCTCTTTGTTCCAGGTACACTGAAGTTGTTCACAGACAACATGATGGTGATCTGGTATGTGAACAAGCAGAGGGGACCAGATCCTACCTCCTTTGCAGGTTGGCCCTCCTAGTATGGGACTTCTTGGAAAAGCACAACATGACCATTCAGGTGGTGTACATCGCCTCAGACAGAAACCTTGTGACAGACACACTGAGCAGAACCAGGACTCAATCCCACGAATAGATGCTTCACAGGGATGTGTTTCTGGACATAGGTCTATTTTTGGAGTACCTCACTGGTGGACTATTTGCCTTTCCTCTGAACAGACAACTTCCAATATTTTGTGCCAGAGTACCAAGTCCTCTGGCATGGAAAATGGGCGCCCTGTCATTCTCATAGAAGGGGCTATTTCCCTATGCATTTGCTCCCCTTCCTCTAATACCAAACGTCCTGCTCAAAATCAGGCACGACCAACCAACAGGTCTTGCTGGTGACTCCCTTTTGTTCAAGACAGCACTGGTTTCCCCTTCTCCTCCAATTAGCCCAGGGGCATCACCAGAATTTACCCCACAGAGTGGACCTTCTCACACAGAACAAAGCATCCCTTGTTCACCCTCACCTGAATTTGTGGGTGAAAAGGTTCTAATTCCTTTCAGACACCTTTCCGCAGAAGATGTGCTCAGGGCTTTGCACAAGGCCAGAAAACCCAACACTAGAAAATCATATGTTTCCAGTTGGAAAAGGTTTTCATTATGGTGCCAATCTAAAGATCTGAATCCATTAACTGTGGATATTCCAGAGGTTTTATCCTACTTGTGTGAGTTGCTGAATGCTGGCTTGGCTTATTCATCAGTCAAAGCCCACATTAGCCATATCTGCATGTCTGCCCTTATCTCCACTGTCACCTCCAGGTACAAGGTGAAACAGTTCCTTAAAGGCGTCCTCCACATTAGACCTCACAGGAAACCTGCCCCTCCTTCCTGGGACCTCAACTTTGTACTGGAAATTTGGCTTTGCCCCCTTTGAACCAGCAGTGCCCGCTTCCCTCAAGCATTGCACCTGGAAAATGGTCTTGTTGGTTGCCTTGACTTCAACTAAGCGGGTATCAGAACTCCAAGCCCTTATAGCTGTTTCCCCCTTTTTAGTCTTCCATAAGGACAGGGTGTCTCTGAGGACCAACCCATCCTTTATGCTGAAAGTGATTAATAGACTCTCTCTCAACCAATCCATCCAACTCTCCACCTTCTTCCCCACCCCACAAAACCACAGTGATAGGATCCTACATTCTTTGGACATCCACAGACAACTGAGGTCCTTTCTGAACAAGACTAAACCCTTCAGGAAATCTGACCAGCTCTTCATTAATTTCCATCCCAAGGCGTTGGGTCTCCCTGCTTCCAAGCAGACCATATAATCCTGGATCTCCAAAACTATCTCCTTCTGTTACACTAACCATGGCTGGACTCTTAACTCCCCTGTAAACTCCCACTCTACCAGGGCCACGGTTTCTTCCAAGGCCTTCTTCAAAGGACTGGATAACAGCTCCATTTGAGGCAGCCACCTGGTCTACCAGTTGTACGTTTACCAAACATTACAAACAGGATGCTGTCTTCAGATCCAGAACTGGCTTTGCCATGGCTTCATTGAAAGCTCCTCTGTTCCTGCCCTCTCCCTTTCCTCTTGAGCTTTAGCACTCTCCCTTAAGTGAAGAATACTGTAGCAAGTGAACAGAAGGACATAGAAAAGTTCTGTAAAATGTTACCATAACCATAGATGTCCTTCTCCT
The DNA here is from genome assembly GCF_019279795.1 of Protopterus annectens. Lineage (NCBI taxonomy): Eukaryota > Metazoa > Chordata > Ceratodontiformes > Protopteridae > Protopterus > Protopterus annectens. The sequence goes on along the minus strand of NC_056732.1, from coordinate 87,269,423 downwards.
CACTGCTTTCCTGGATACTCACACCACTTTTTCCTTAGACAGCCTTTCCTCCTGGGGCATCCAATTCTGAGGATGGTATGTGTGTACATCCATTTTATAGCCTAAGTACAACTGCAGCCTACGCCAGACATACCACGTACCCTACACTGGTGAAAAAGTCTTTTTGCCGACATTGGGGCGCCATCTGGTGGGGATATCCCTCAAGTGAAGAATACTGAAGCAATGAAGAGAAGAATACTGTAGCAAACATAGCAGTTATGGTTATGGTAAGATTTTACACAACTTTTCTGTCTCTCTGTGTCACAAGAGCTTTCTGATGCTATTAGCTCTTCAAATAAGTAGAAGACATTGTTCTCATAAGAACAGAAAAATGTTTGAAGAGGCAGTTATGGGGGGTTGTTGATAAATGTGAGAGAATTCCCGCAGTATTTACTATTGGAACATTTAATTTGTAGGCACAAAGATTCCACAAAACACTGCCCAGCAGTCACTGAATAGGAGAGGCAACTGATATGTAGAGTACTCGCCATAACACTGCATCTTCAAAGTGTAAGCTCTGGCTGCATGATATTATGCAAGATGCCTCCCAGACAGTAGGACAGCTCAGTAATGTTTTCTTGCAGTACTCTTCAAAATCACACAGCTGCACTGTCCCTGGCCTCTAGATCAGGTGAGAGCTCTACAATATCTTTCCCTTTTAAATTTAATCCTTTCTGTGTACATTGCTGCTAGGCCTTTAGCTTACTTATGATTCTGATACCATAGTAATTGGAAGCCTATAGCAGAAGAAGGGAGGGAAGCTCTTCAACCAGCGAATGTCTTAAAGATATAGTTTCTTAGCAAATACCTCACATAAATGCTGTAGCTGTAGGACAAACAGACTGATGCAGCCATGGCTGGAGGAATTCACGATGAAAGCATTCCTCTCAGAACCACAGTCTGCAAGGAAAACATAAAAGCAAAATCTAGATTGTAATGCTTCTGGAAGGTACATGTAGCGGACTATGCCACAGCCAGACTGATTTCATCCAAGGGCACATTGTGACATGATGCATTGAGAGTGAAAATACTGTAGTGAAATGGACTTTAAGGCTACAGAGCTTTACATATTTTTCATAGCAGAATATAATACAGCTGGCCAGCCACTATGAAGAGCAATTGCCTCATGTACACCAGACAACCCTCTCCTCCTACCACCCAACACTACAACCTGTGAGAGATGCACTTACATAGCCAAACTGGAAGCAAAGCTGTCTCCACCCAAGATTGTGCTAGACAGTCAAGAGGAGAAGGTTAACACCTGCACTACACCTCAAGCAACACAGCCCTTCTGAACTCACACCAACACCCACACATAGCAACATTAAATCCACATATGCGGAGGCCCTTAACTGTAACCTGCACAAGCAACAAGGACCTCCAAAGCTGAAACGCAAACAAACACCAATCACAACCAAAGTGTCACATAGCTTACAACACCAGTGTGCCACCCAGCAACAGCCCCTAAGGCAAGACAACATACCTAACACTTTAGTCATAGGTGACTCTATAGTCAGGCACACTGATGTCCCACTCACCAGGCTGAACAAGGAGAAAATTACATTGAGCTGCCTGTCAGGTGCCAGGATCCGCCACATAACTCATGCACTCAAGTCACTCCACAAGTACAAATATGACCATTGTTCATGTTGGAGTGAATGACTTGAGACGTACCTCCTTGGACTACATGAAATGAGACATGGAAGAGCTCTCAGATCATGTGGCCCAGGCAGGTATGACCCTAGCCCTGAGTAGCATCTTGCCTTCGCCCAGAATTATACCACAATATAAGGACAAAATGATTGACTTCAACAATTGGCTAAGCTTCTGGTTTCATTCAAAGGGATCCAGCATCTGTCTGCCTGGGACGACATGATCGACAGACCACGATGCTTTGCCAGAGATGGTCTGCACTTGCCGCCCCTGGGATTCAGGTTACTGGCAAAGGCTCTTGCCACCCCATAGTGCCTTTTTTAGGCAAAGTTCAAAGGACAAAACCACCACCATAACAGGTAAAAGCATGCAAAATCTGAAGGTAATGCTACTCAATGCTAGACTCCTAATGGCACTCCTAAAAATGGAGAACATCGATATCTGTGCAGTAACTGAGACCTGGTTCCAGGCTCCAGAGAGCACCCCTGCAGTACCAGGCTACAACTCTTACCACACTTTTCGGCCACCAAACCAGGATCGAAACATTAAAGGTGGAGGAGTGTCCATATTCACCAAGGATATTCACACCACCAGGTTAGTTGCCCGACACAATGCATCTGAAATTCTCCAGGTGCAACTAACACTAGGTAAGACTGCAATCCAAATTGTAGCTCGCTACAGATCCCCCACCATGCCCCAAGATTCTCACTACACATTTCTAAACATACTGGAAAATATTAATATACAACCAAACACCCTAATACTGGGTGATTTCAAATACCCTGCCATTAACTGGGAAAACTACTCGTGTACCAACAACTTTGCCCAACGGTTCTTGGAATTCATAAATTCCAATGCCCTGGATCAATTAATCCATAGTCCCACCAGGGGCTCCAATATACTAGACCTGGTCATTACCAACATGGGAAATCGATGCTCCACACCTATGGTCACCCCCTTGTTGGTCAGGTCAGACCATAAGCTAATCACCCTTAACATCCACATCCCACCCCCCACCCCCCAGTAAGGTAACCTCCATAAAAAACTTCCCCAAAGCAAACTTCATGCTACTCAAGTCAGAAGTTACAAACTTCATGACACCCATGCAAATGGCAACTGAAAGTTTGACTGCTGAGTCCTACACTAAGGCACTGTACAAGCACATCCACTCATGCATGAATCGTGCCATCCCAAATAGAACCAAGATACTCTCCTCCAAAAAAAAAAGGAAGCTAATCTGGTGGTCCCCTGCCACAAACAAACTTTACAACAAAAGGAAGAAACTGTTGCAGAAAAGAGGAAAATCCCAGGATGTAAAACTCCCTTACCAGCCTCAGTAAGAAGCTGAGATCCCTCAAAAAATCCTCCAAAGCTAGTTACGAAAATAAAATTGCCAAAGATTCCAAAGACAACCACAAGGCATTCTGTAACTATGTCAAGAATCTAAATGGCAATACTCAGATCTGCTCTGAGCTACAACAGAATGGCATTAAATATACTGATCCCAAGGATATTGCCAATATCCTGGCAGATCGATTCAGTGCCAACTTCACCCCCTCTCACCCCCTAAACGGCCCATCTCAATACCAGAAGATTGCCGAATTCCGGTAGTAACGGCCACACAGGTAAAAAACGCACTCTCCAAAGCTAAGAATACAGTATCCATGGGACCAGATGACATCCTGGGCTGTGTACTACATGAACTACAAAATGAACTGGCACCTCACCTAAGTGTCATGTTTAATCAGACCCTCACCTCAGGCTTCATGCCCACTGAGTGGCGCACGGCTACAGTTATCCCACTCCACAAGGGGGGATCCACCTTGGATCCCGGGAACGACTGCCCCATCAGTCTGACGAGCCTGATCCGCAAGGCCATGGAATGTATTATCATGAAACTTATAAACAAAGACATTGGCAACCTTAAAACACTGGACCCCACCCAGTTTGGGTTTGTGAAGTGCCGATATTGTCTTCTGAACCTTATTGACTTCTTCGAATCAGTCTCCAGAGCCATGGACGAGGGTAAGGCAGTCCACACAGCCTATCTGGACATCGCTAAGGTCTTTGACACCACCCCTCTCTCTGGAATCATGGATAAACTTACTAAGCTGGGCATTAATCCCTACGTCACTCGATGGGTTGCCAACTGGCTTACTGACAGAACCCACACTGTAAAAGTAGCTGACTCCAAATCCAGCTCCAGACAAGTGACAAGTGGAATACCTCAGGGTTCAGTCCTGGGACCTCTCTTGTTTGGCATCTACTTCTCTGAAGTACAGGCCAACACTAAGGGACTCTGGCTAACAAAGTTCGCAGATGACTGCAAACTGAGAGCCATTACTGAATCCCCAAATGATGTCGATACTCTACAAAAGGGCCTTAGAGTAACAGATGCTTCGTGCCAGAGCCATGGGCTCAAGCTCAGTGCCAAGAAATGTATAGTTATCCCCTTTGGGAAAAAACATGTACCCGTGAATTACCACATAGGTGGCAGTACACTAAACACCGAAAGTGTGATAAGAGACTTAGGGACACAGGTAGACAGTGGGTCTCACCTTCAATAACCACATCGCCACAACAGTCAGGAAATCCTTCTATGTGGCACACCTCATCACTAAGGGCTTTTCATCCAGAAAAAAGGAGGTCATTGTCCCACTGTACTCATCCCTCATTAGACCCATTATAGAATACAACACCCCATTTGGTATGTACCTCTCAAGACATCTGCAACAACTGGAAAGGCCGCTGAAATACCTCACTAAAAGAATCACAGGCCTAAAGCAGATGCCCTATGCTGACCGCCTTAAAAAACTCTTAGCTATACTCTGTCGCATATCGTCTACATGGAGGTGATCTCTGGTTACATACAAGGCCATGTCAAACCCAGAACTGTTGGATATGCTACACTTAAAGAAATCCCAATCCCTCAGAGCCACATGCTCCAGGGATCTAAACCTTGTTATCACAATAAACAAAACATGCTGGAGGGATAGGTGCCTGACCCAGAGACTCCCCAGACTCTGGAATAGACTGCCCATACATGTCAAGCAGAGCACCTTTTTGGCCCGCTTCAAAAGGAACCTTGATGACTGGATGGGAGAAAGGAAATTCACCCCAGGGATCACGTCAGTTGCCCTGCTAGACAGGGTTCCATGGAAGTAAATAGTGTGTGAAGAAATAGCCATGGAATTGTTATGGCTAGGTTTGTATAGGCCCTAGGGCCGATAGCCTAGTACCAACCTATGAACTAGACTGAAGCATGTCTGCCCTAAATATTATCAACAAAGAGTACAAACACCTGAGCACCCTTCCTAAATACCACCTTTCATATAGTATAGTATCTGCCTAACTGTCAGTATGCATTCTACAACAGTTAGGTCTCCTGTTATGTTATAGAGTACTGTTGAAAGGAAACAAGATGAATATACTGGTCTTGATTGCTTGAGGTGGGTATCATGAGAAATGGTGGCTGATATGCAGAGTAATCTTGTCTTTATGGAAAGCCGTAAAGGGAGGATAAACATAAAAAAAGTTTCAAATGCCTTTTTGTAAAAAAAAAGCCTGGAAATTAGTGCTGCCAGGGAAAATCTATAAAGCAAATTATTGGGCTGTATTGCAGATGTTGTCTGTACAAGGAAACAGAGCAAACTGAGAATCACCACTCTCTGATCAGAAAGCAGCACACCGAATTCTACATTTATATTTGTTTTAAAAATGTAACTTTATTTACTTATATGGAGCTTTTCTCCCCAGGCCTCCACTGAAAATGGGCTCATGTTGGCCCAGTGGACTTTCCCAGTAAACAAATGCAATAAATAAATAAAATAAAATAAAACTATTGAGCGACCACTCATGGTGCCAGAAAAGTTTTCTCAGAATGTGGACCTCTGTTGAAGAAGAGTTGCTGTCATCTACTTCCACACTCACCATCTCCCATTTGCTGACACACGCAACATTGTTGGTTTGCTTGGAAACTGGCCTCTTTGGAAGTTGCAGTGCAAAGTGCTGAAGGGTAAAAAGAACCACTGTCATATCCATTGTGTTTATGTGAATGCAGTTTTCTGCCTATGTGAAGCAGCCGTGCACTAAGTGGTGTAAGTAATTGATTCCGTAACTTAACAAAGAGTCATCAGTGTTTTGATTTGAGCTGCTGTAAGCTTCATTAAAAAAGAATGACCATGCTAGAGAGATGCCAGATTTATCCACCAACAAATGGCCTCATGGCAGCTCCTGGAACGATGTCCTTCTATTCTACTGTGACAATATTCTTAACCTAAGGGATTTCCTGCCGAGGGAGTCCTGACATCCGGCCAGTATACCAAAACCTTTTACTACCTAAGGTATGCCTTACATCACATGTATGCTCCCTGCATATGTAGGGCATACAAGCGATGGCCGGACCTAACATCCTCAGAACTTCTCTGCCGCCAGTCAAAATGACATCTACGATCATCGATCTGTTCACCTGAGTTGTTTGCTGGTATATCAAGCCATTCAGATAAGTTATTTACTGCTGCTTTTTGTTGTGGGGTCTTTACATGTCTTCCATTAAAGCCAAATGCAAGTGTGGAAGACAAATTCCACATAAAGATAGTCATGAGCAGTGATTGTTTTGCTTAGGGCCAACTCATGGTCACAAAGCTTGCAGTATTTGTCAGGCCTTTGTGCCTAAGACTTTACAAAGTTTTCTTTCCTCTCTTGCTATTTACTTGGAAAATCAGCATCTTAAGCTCTTAGCAAAAGACACTGTGGAAGGATCTTCTAGGCCTGACGTTGAGTCTTCTCTGAAGAGAAAGTCCAAAAAACCAAAGTCAGACTCTTCCGCTGTGCCTCCTACATAGGACATTTCCATTGAGGCAGATGAAAGCCCAGAGGATCGCCCATTTCTGGGGTTGGATTCCTCGGCTGGAGACGTTTTAGAGACCACCTTGGATCCAGTGACAGTCACGTCCTGGGCAATACTGCAGACATCAGTTTCAGATGGTCAGGGGGAAGCAAGACTTATTATTACAGAAGGGCCTTGGGGGGGTTCTGCAAATTCTGGTGAGGGACGAGATTCCGACGACTTGTTGAGTGGAGGCCAATGTCAGGACTGTCCACCTTTTATAAGCTGGACCTCCATGTAAAAAAGAAGCAAAAAACAAAGCATGTTTCTTTTACCAGGAACCCTCAAAGTGATTGGCAAAATTTTACCCATGGCCAATTTAATGCAGTTATGGCTTTGAACCCTCCTTCCGGTGTCTCTGTCCCTGCCTCCTTGGACATCTTTCACTCAAAAGAGAGTTAGGGACCAGGATTCATGTGATGAGGAAGTTTCCCCAGATGAGGATTCCTTGGCCTATTCCACACAGATTCCTTACCCTCTAGAGTATTCATCACCTGAAGAGGAATCTACCAGTCTGGAATCTGCTAAGGAGGAGATTACCTTTGGAGATACATTTGCTAAGATGAGGGAGTATTTCAAGTTTCTGATGTGCAAAAGAGATATTATGAGCTCCTACAAATGGAGTCTCCTTTCCCATCTGCTGTTCCTCCAGTTTGCCTACTTTAGTGGATGCATTTTCTTCAACATCTCAGGTTTCAGATTTTCAGCCCCCTAAGAAGCGTGACTGATTTTACAAGGTGCCTGAAGATTGCATATTTCTTTACAAGTGTCCGTCAGCTGATAATCTGTGGTTTCTGTGGCTTCAGATATGCCTTCTAAATTACTGCTCAACACTAAACATGTTCTTCGTGTTTCACTGTAGCAGTCATCACATTTGGGTTATCCCTGCTTCAGGCTCCACGGCAAGAAAAACTGATGTAATAGCGTCGATTGTCTTACTTTATACTACTGACGACTTGACATCAGTCCTGAAGCGACAGCAACCGACACAGAAATACTAAGCCTCTGGTATTTGGGCCGGCCGAGGGCTACCCTGGCAGGGATAACCCAAATGTGATGATGGCAACAATGAATACACTCGAACATCTACATTTATGGTAAGTGTACACAACTGTACTTTCTTCCCTCAGATAATGAAAACAGGACTATGGAAAGACTAGGAAAGACGGTCTATACTTCTGCCACCTTTGCCTTTCATGCTATTAATTACCAAACACGTATGACCAGATATGTTGTGGCTGTCCTTTCCCAGGCTACTCAAGCTATTTCTGACATTCCAGATTCTCAGGACAAAACTTCAGTCTTGTATTTTCTCGGGGCCTCCACTGAGGTGGCTCGCTGTTCTATTAAGTGTAGCAGTAATGGAGCAGAAGCTACATCTAGGGCTGCTGCTTCAGTGTCTGTATTGAGGAGGTATTCCTGGCTAAGGCTTCAACCACTGCCAGATGACATGAAAGCTAAGTTGATGGATGCTCCCCTGTATAGCAGTGGCTTGTTTGGTACTGCTGCTGCTGATTTGTTTAAGTCCTTGCAAGAGAAAGACAAGGAGTTACAGGACTTGAAACATCTTTTGGTTTCACCTGTGCCAAAGTTCTAAAGGAATTATTCTTCCAAACCAGTGTTTGTTTGAATACATGTCCACCGTCCTCATAAAAGTAAGAAAACTGGTAGGAGGGCTTCTCCACCTAAGACTACTCAGGCTTCTCCTGGTCAGAAGCAGCCTTTTCCTGACAAGCCAGGTAATCACATTCCTCACAGCCTCATTCCTTTTTCCCTTTGTCTTTGTGTATCTCTTCCACTTTGGACAAACATAACTCAGAACTCTTGGGTTCTTTCCATAATTCAGCAAGGGTATTTCATGGTTTGGAAATCCCTTCCTCCCTTCCTGGGCATTCCTCAGCCACCTCAGGAACAGTTACATTTATTTCCAGAGGTACTTGAAGATCTGTTAAATCATGGAACTATTCAAGAGGTTCCACAGGATCAAAAGGGGAAAGGGTTCTATTCAAGGATGTTTCTGCTGCCCAGAAAGGAGGGTCCTTGGAGACCCATTTTGGATCTTTCACACCTGAATACTTTTCTGAAAATGCCTTCTTTGTACATTTTGTCTCTTCAGACATTGTTTCCTTTAATTCTTCCTCTAGCCTTCCTAGCTTCTCTGGATATCAAGAATGCCTACCTTCATATACATATTCATCCACCTTTTAGGAAATGTTCATGTTTCTCTGTTGCTTCTTGGCATTTTCGGTTCTCTGCTTCCTTTGGCCTCTCTATTGCCTCAGGGGTATTCACCAAATGCCTAGCTCCACTGATTGCTTTCTGCAGGCTTGAAGGCATCCAAGTGTTTCCTTACCTGGCTGATCTCCTCTTTCAAGCATCCTCTTCCAAGACATTATGGAAAAATCTTCACTTTGCCATTACTCTTTTGCATTCAAAACTAGGGCTCTTTTACCGTAACAAGAAATTCCTTACCTCTGAAGCCAAGATTACTCTCTCTCTCTCTTACCTGCCTTCTACCCAGTCTAATGTGCAATTCTCAAATTCTCACAAATCTTAACTCAGCACTCCTGACCAAACTCGAATGTACCTACAACAAGGTTGCTAGATATGCTGCCCAACAAACCTACAAATCCCATCACTGTCTTTCTAAAACACCTAAACTGGCTTGAATTACCCCACCAGCTTCTTCTCTCTCAACTGGAGATCATCCATTCTGTCCTATACCAGCCTTCCTACTGCCCAGCACTATCCCCTCTCATCTCCCATTATTCTCCCTCCAGACCTCTCCAAAGCTCTAACCAAGACCTACTACAAATCTACAAACCCAGTTCTAAAGTTGGACGCAACATGTACACCTATCACCCCACTATTGCTTGGAATAGGCTCCCACTAGAAATCAGGACCCTTACACATCTTAAACAATTTAAGACAGCCGCCAAAGAGCACTTTAAAAGTCACTGGTCCTGCCACTGCACTCTCCCTCCTTAAACATCCCCTACTTCTCCTACCTTAATCTACTTTCTGCCCTTAACTCACTCTTCTCACTAGCTCTCTCTAATCTTCCTTGACTACTCTTTCTACCGTCTTCTAAAATGTATTAAGCAAATTGCCTCAGAGAAACATTCTATTGTAATTGTCTTGCCTTCATGCAACTACATTATGATAAAACTGGGTTTTTGTAACCACTTATCCTAAAAACTATACTCATCTTAATGACATATTTCTTTTTATACATCTTGAAATAGTTATGCTACACTCCTGATTATTGACACTGTATAACATTGTATTGCTACTTAATGCCTTGTAATAATCCTGTAACATTGCTGTTTAAAGCTAATTTATAATGAAAATTGTTTAATATGTTGAAGCTTTTCTCCCCGGGCCTCTGCTGAAAAATGGCTCTTCAGCTCAGTCGGACAATCCCTGTCAACAAATGTAAAATCAAATAAAATAAGTCTGGGGTTCACATTAAGCTTCAAAAACTCTAACCCCTTCTAAAGATCATGTTTTCCAATGGAACAGGATTCAGACAGTGCCTTTGCTGACATCCATGCCTCCACTAAAGGCATTGACTCCTGTTTCCTTCTTTCAAACACTTCTTCCTGTGACTTCTGTCATAGATGGAGAGTTTCTGAGACTTCTTGGTTTTATGGCATTCACTATTCCCATGTTACCTCTAACCAAACTCCACATGAAGAAATTCCAGTGGTTCTTAAAATCCAGTCTGGCAACAAAACGCGCCTCCCCTACAATTTACAGATGTTCTTCGTGTTTCACTGCTGCAGTCATTATATTTGGGTTATCTGCTTGCAGGTAGCCCTCAGTTGGCCTGATTAACAAAGTCTTTGGTCCTGCATCGGTTGCTGTCCCTTCTTCCATGATGTTAGGTTGTCGGGGGTATAAAACATGCAGCTGATGCCATTACATCAGTCTTCCTTGCCGTGCGGTGCACGAAGCAGAAGCAGTTCGCAAGTGCCGGTCGGCCGATTCCTGAAATTTTCGTTTTCGAGTTTCAGAACCGAAGTCCTCAACTAAAGCTAAGTACCCCGTTGGGGAAACTTTTTTTCTTGCTCCTTACCGATGACAGTAAAAGTTAATAATTGCATTACTTGTGGAAAGCAAATACCTCATAAAGATTTTCATTTGTACTGTATACTTTGCCTAGGCCCTGACCACGACGTACCTTGCTGTCGGTTTTGTGCTTTATTTAGTCAGCCACTATCCGTCGGTATATTTTCATTTCTAAATATTTCGGTTCTCAGTTTAATTATCCAGAAATGTCGTCGGTTAGCCATCTGACTACCGGGATTCCGAAAAAACGCAAAGATAAAGACAGAGACAGGCCGCCAAGGTCCAAAACTGCAGATGACGCTTCTCCTAAGCCAGTCATCAATTCGCCGGTACTTAGTGAGGGCTTTCGCAGCCCCTGATACTCACTACTTCTGATTCGCAGGCCTCTACTGAGACCCATTCGGAGTCCGGTATGCCGCGAGATGCTTCAACTGTGGAACCCGTGGATGTCTCTACCTTGGACGGATCTGGAGCCGCTGTGCAGGCACTGGCTTCTGAGGGTGTATTCAGGCCCACAGACTTGCATATTAAACCTTCTTTACTTAGGCCTTAATCTCAATCCATGCCTAAAAAACCGAAGCCCAGGCCACATGCTCAGGCCTCAGGCCTCTATGCCTAAAAAACAAATGATAAGAATGGCTGAAGATCTAATAACTCTAATCAGGGGTAGCCAACCCCCTCCCTTCTAAGAGGCATAGGACTGAAGTTGATTATGAATCTTCTGATCAAGATTCTGTTTTTTCTGATTCTTCTGATGATCTGGATTTGCCCTTATCTACTTATGAAGATTTTGATGCAGAGGACTCTATTTCCTCTGCTTCCCCTCCTGAGGATTTTTCTTTTGGGGAAATCTTACATACTCTAAGGGAGCATTTCCACTGGGAAAGCCAGGATTTTTATGATTCAAAAAAGAGGCTTAAGGATTTCCTTCTCCTACCTCAGCATGGGCCTTTAGCTATTCCTCCTGTACTAGACATTGTTGATGATGCTTTTTCGGAATCTAATTTGGTCCCTGATTCCCTGCCTCCTGCTTCCAGAAAACCTGACAGATACTACAGGGTCCCTGAGACCCACAAGTTCCTTTTTAAAAATCCTATTGCAGATCCAGAGACTATTCCACGGGGGCCCAAGGGCATTAAGGCTTCTACTGTTAAAAATCCTACCCCTTCTGATAGAGACTCCAGGGCATTGGATAGATGGGTAAGAAGGTTTACACTTCTCCAACCTTAGCCATTAGGGCTTTAAACTGCCAGCTTCATATGTTAAAGTATCAGCAACATGTTATTGGACTGCTTAAACAGAAAATGATGTTGATTCCTGACTGTGTGTAAAATAAAGAATTACAGGATTTAATGCATTCTGCTGAACAAGTTGGAAAACATACTTTGCAATGTGGTTTTGATTCATTAGAGGCCTCTTGCAGGGCTGCTGTTACTGGGTCTGTGCTCAGAAGGCATGCTTGGCTTAAGGAGCAATCTTTGCCTGATCATGTTAAAGCTAAATTGTTGGATGCTCTTTAAATCAGGACCGCCTGTTTGCCAACAAGGCTGAGGAGGTTCTTAAAAAGATGGAAGATAAAGCTAAATCTATGCAAACTGTTAAAGATTTTTTACAAGTTCAGCCTCCTAGATTTAGTAGGCACTGGCCCTCTAAGAATTGGTCCTTTTCAGCCCCTTCCAGGTCTTCTCAAGCCAAACCCAGACACAGCAAAAACCCAGGTTGCAGTCCCAGGGGACACACAGAACTAAGCAGTGGGGGGCCTCCACTTCTAAATCTGGGAATAATAAGACTCCCCCCTATGGTAAACTGTTTCAATGACTTCCTTTTAAAATTTCCAAGCACTTATCAACTGACTGCCCCTTTGAGGGGAAAGATTGCTCTTCGTGCAAAGAATTGGGAACTCATTACCCAGGACAAATGGGTTTTAAATATAGTGTCCCAGGGATACAGATTTCACTTCTACACGTTGCCAACACCAAACAGGTGGCCGGACCTGCCCTCAAATCAGTGGGCAGAGGCCCAAAAACAAGTACTTTCTCTCTTAAGCATGGGGGCTACTCAACTGGTACCAGAAGAGGGAAACGGGACAAGGCTTCTACTTGAGACTTTTCCTGGTACCCTGAAACGACAATTCATGGCGTCCTATCCTGGACCTGTCTACTCTAAACACCTTTTTGGAGATTCCAAAATTCAAGATGCTGACTTTTCACCAATTACTTCCTATGCTAGGCAAAGATTCCTGGTTGGCAACACCAGATTTAAAGGAAGCATACCTGCACATCCCAATTAGGGAATCTTGCAGAAGATACCTACGCTTCAAAGCAGGCTACACGCACTATCAGTTCTCTGCATTGCCCTTTGGTTTATCTACTGCGTCCAGGGTATTCACAAAGTGCATAGCTCCAGTTACTGCATTTTGCAGGCAAAGAAATATTCAAATATACCCATATCTGGACAACTGTCTAATTCAGGCAGAATGCCAGGACACACTTTTGAATCATCTGACCTTTGTACAAAGGGTTCTAACTTGTCTGGGGTACACCATAAACGAAAAGAAATCACACCTGGTACCCTGTCAACAAATTATATTCCTGGGAGCAAGCTTGAATACAACTTCCCAGGTGGCTTACCTCACGCCAGAGAAACAAATTCATTTGACAACCTACTTCAGACAAGTGTCCGCAAAAACCCTGCTATCTGCGAGACAAATACTGCAAGCCTTGGTGTTCATGGCCTCCTGCATTCTTCTAATTCCATATGCAAAACTGCATATGAGGAAACTACAGTGGTATCTAAAAAGCCTATGGTGTCAACATTCTCAAGACCTAGAAACAATGATTCCTATCATACCTTGCCTACGCCTAGAGTTCCTTTGGTGGGCAGAGGCATGCCATCAAAACAAGGGACTACCTTTCACACCACCCCCTGCTGCCCAGACTCTAACAACAGAAGCATCAGACTATGCATGGGGGGGCTCACCTGGCAGGGAAGTGCATTCAGGGCAAATGGAACCCAAGTCAAATGCACCTGCATATCACTCAAAAAGAAATGTTAGCTGTACAGAATGCTCTGACAGCCTTCAAGGACCACATTCTTCCAGGACAACTAATGGTAAAGACGGACAACACCACTGTTATGTGGTACGTAAACAAGCAGGGGGGTCCAAATTCTTACTCCCTCTGCAGACTAGCCATGGCATTGTGAAACACAGCCTTGAGCTACCAAGTGCACCTACAAGCTCAATTCCTCCCAGGAAAATTATATACACTGGCAGATGACTAAGCAGAAACCTCATGGACCCACACGAGTGGAAACTAGAACCAAGGATTTTCAACATGTTGACAAGGAAATGGGGGAGCCCAGATATAGACCTGTTTGCCTCTCCCCAGAACTACCAATTGGACAAATTTTGCACAAGGACTCCCCACAAACAAGCCTGGAAAGTGGATGCTTTGTCCTTCAGCTGGAAAAACCTATCAGTCTATGCCTTCCCCCCTCTGCCTCTGCTCTCCAAAGTACTACTAAAAATCAAACTGGACAAACCAAGGATGATTTTGATTGCTCCAGACTGGCCGCGCCAACACTGGTGCCCCCTCCTGCACAGTGTATCACGGTTATCTCCATGGCACCTGCCTCAGACTCCTTCCCTGCTGTCGCAGCAGGAGAACCAGATTCTGCACCCTCAGCTTCTAACACTGAACCTTGCAGCCTGGCTAATTGCTTAATCTCTCCTTTACCATCCCTCAGCAAACCTGTGATGGAAATCATTTTAGAGGCAAGGAGGCCTAGTACTAGAAAATCTTTGCTGAAAAATGGAAAAGATTCTTTGCCTGGAACCAATCTCAAGGGATGAGCACAGCAGCGCCCAATTTACCTCAGGTTTTACAATACTTAACTGAGATGCTTCACAAGGACCTGTCTTTTTCCTCCATTAAAATCCACGCCTCAGCCATTTCAGCTCATTGTAACACAGAACCTCCCCTCTTCTGTCATCCACTGCTCAAGCAGTTCCTCAGAGGGGCCAAAAATTTGAGACCACCCAGGAGAGCTCCAACCCCAGCCTGGGACCTTAACTTTGTCTTGGAGAAACTCACTCTACCTCCTTTCGAACCTGCTGCTACTGGAGACTTAAAATTTCTTTCTTGGAAAACAGCTTTCCTTTTAACAATCACTTCAGCTAGAAGGTATCTGACTTACAGGCCCTTATGGCAGTGGAGCCTTTCATCATCTTTCATGCGGACAGGGTGTCCTTCAGAACCAATCCATCCTTTATGCCCAAGGTGGTATCCAGTGTGGCTCTTAATCAGTCCATTCATTTGCCAACCTTCTTTCCCAATCCAAAGAATAAAGGGGAACAGATACTGCATTCCTTAGATGTGCACAGACAACTTAGATTCTACTTGGACAGGACTAAACCTCAAAGGAAATCTGAACAACTGCTGGTGGCATTTGCTGCAGGGGCAGAGGGGAAGGCTATTTCAAAGCAAACCATTTCTAAATGGATAAGCCATTGCATTCATTTCTGCTATAAGCACCATGGAAAACCTATCCCCCAGGGGATCAGACCTCACTCCACCAGGGCTGCATCTACCTCTACAGCCTTTCTCAGAGGCGTCCCTGCCAGGGACATCCTAGAAGCTGCTACCTGAAGTTCTGTACATACTTTCACCAAGCATTATCATTTGCCAATTTTCTCTAAATCCAGAGCTGGCTTTGCCACTGCAGTCTTGCAGGGGCCTTATATCTGGCGTTAATGCTATCTACATTCCTCCTCCCAACCAAAGCTTTGGGAATCTACCCAAATGTAATGACTGCAACAGTGAAACATGAAGAATGTAGTACAGTTGTGTACACTTACCATAAATGTAGATGTTCGAGTGTATTCATTGTTACAGTCCTGGTTACCCTCCCTCCAGCCCCCTAACTTCTTTTGGATATACCTCTACTTTCCTTTACTATGCTTACAAGCCTTTTTGGTGTATTTGCTTTTTTGTTGGAGGTATATCTTTGTACTTTTGTATTTAATTGCTTCCCATTAGGGGGGAACCTGACATATGGGGCAAGAAAAAAAAACTGATGTAATGTCGTCGGCTGCATATTTTATACCCCTGACTACCTGACGTCATAGAAGAAGGGACAGCAACCGACGCAGGACCCAAGACTTTGTTAATCAGGCCAACTGAGGGCTACCTGCAAGCAGATAACCCAAATGTAATGACTGCAACAGTGAATACACTTGAGCATCTACATTTATGGTAAGTGTACACAACTGTACTTTCCTCTTCTTCTTTGTCTAAAGAGGGAACTTCATTGGTGGATTCAGTAGTTGTCTATGAACCCAGGCCTTCCCTTCCATCCACCTCTTCCATCTCAGGAACTGTTCACAGACACCTCAGAGGTAGGTTGTGGAGTGGCCTTTGGCACAATGAAAGTGCTGGAGGTCTGGTCTCCTGTTCAGCAGAAGCAGAACATCAACATCAAAGAGATGAGAGTGCTTCTACTTGCACTTCAGGCCTTCCATCCTCTTTTCTCCCCAGGGCCTGTCAAAGTGCTTACAGACAACACTACAGTCCTGTGGTATGTGAACAAACTGGAGGACAAAATGTTATCTTCTTTGCAGGCTTGCACTCATGGTTTGGGAGCTTCGGTACAGTATCATGTGACTCTTGAGGCGGTGTATATTCCTTTAGGTCAAAATTTTGTGGCAGACACTAAACGGGTTCTTGACTCTATCCCACAAATAGATGCTTCACAAGGATGTGTTTCTGGACATTGTCCACAAGTGGGGTACTCCTCAAATAGATATATTTGCCTCTGCTCTGAACAGACAACTTCCTCAATTTTGTGCCAGAGTCTCAGGTCCTCTGGTTTGGAAGGTGGACACTCTCTGATTTTCTTGAAAGGGGGTGTTTCTTTATTCATCCCCCCCACTTCTCTCATTCCAAAAGTTCTGTTCAAGATTCAACAGGACAAATCCAAAATCTTGATGATGACTCCCTTTTGGCCAAGACAGCATTGATTCCCTCTTCATCTGCATTTAGCCAATGACAGTCATCGCAACTTACCTCACAGGGTGGACCTACAAACACAAGACAAAGGATCCCTAATCCATCTCCACCTGTCCACTCTTCAGCTGACTCTGTAGGTGATAGGATTCTGATTCCTTATAGACACCTTTTCTCTGAGGATGTGCTTAGGGTTCTGCAGGAGGCCAGGATACCCAATACATGAAAATCCTACATACCCAAATGGAAGAGGTTTCCTGTCTGGTGTCTTTCACGTATCCTGGATCCACTCTTGGTGGATGTTCCTGTGGTTCTTTCTTACTTGTGTGAATTGCTGAATGCTGGGTTGGCTTATTCCTCTGTTAAGTCCCATTTATCAGCTATCTCTGCTTGTCCGCCTTTATGTCTTCCTTTAGCATCTAGGATTGAGGCAAAACAATTTCTAAAAGTCATCTTTTACATTAAACCTCACAGGAAGTCTGTTCTTCCTCCCTGGGATCTTAATTTTGTTTTGGAAAAATTGACTGTCTCCTTTTGAGCCTGCAGTGTCAGCTTCCTTGCAACACTGTTCTTGGAACATTGTTCTGTTATTAGCCCTTACTTCAGCCAGATGGGTGTCTGAGCTGCAACCCCTTATGGCTTGTCTTGTTTATTGTTTTTTCAAAAGGGCAGGGTGTCGTTGCATACTAATCCTTTTATGCCCAAGGTGGTGAACGAGTTTTCACTTAATCAATCGATTCTCACTTGCCTACTTTTTTCCCATCTCCACAGTCTGTTAGCGAGAAGGTACTACACACCTTGGATGTGCATAGACAACTCAGATTTTATTTGGATAAGACTATGGCTATCAAGAAATCTGATCAGCATTTTGTTTCTTTTCATCCTAGGTCTTTGGGATTAGCTGTTTCCAAGCAGACAATTTCTTCATGAATTTCTAAAGCTATTTATTTTTGGTATGTTTCTCATGGAAAGTTTCTTCCTTCTTCTGTTAAGGCTCATTCCACTGGGGCTGTGGCTTCTTCTGGTGCTTTTTTCAAGGGTTTGGACACTAATTCCATTCTTGAGGCAGCTACCTGAAATTCTGCGCATACCTTCACCAAACACTACAAGTTGGATGGAATTTCCAGAGCTAGCACTGGTTTTGCTAGGGTCATTCTTCATGTTTTTCTAGAGAGCTGTACTGGTGTTTCCTCCACCCAAGTTTCCTCCTGATCTTTTGTATTCTCCCTTAGGTTAAGAATACTGCAACAGTAGGATAGAAGGACATAGTATAGTTGTGTAAAATCTTACCATAACAATAGATGTCTTTCTCTTCACTGTTGCAGTATTCATTCCCTCCTTACTACCCCCCTGGATGCACCATTTACTTCTTTCTTTTCCTTAGGCTGGTGTTCCAGCTGGGACATTCAGTTCTGAGGATGGCACATCCGGAGGTCGCTTTTATGCCCTACGTACGTGGAGAGTATACGTGCGAGGTACAGTGTACTTTAGGTAGTAAAAGTCTTTGGTATACTTTCCAGACGTTGGGATGCCCTTGGCAGGGAATCCCTTAGGTTAAGAATACTACAACAGTGAAGAGATGGACTTCTGTTGTTATGGTAATGTTTTACACAACTATACTTTTGATGTGCGCACACAGCTCCAGCCACTCTTGGATTCGCTACACCCTCGTGAAATGTATGTCTAAGTGGACCATGGTGATAGCTGCTACCGTGAGTCATGGATCAAGATTAGCAGCTGTATACTAACACTGTATTGTTGTTTAGAACAGATAAGAATTCTGAAAAGATGTCTGGGAACCTTGAAAGAGGAAGGAAGGACAGGAGATATGTAACAAGTGTCTGGCTGACACCTTAAAAAGAGAACTGATTAGACTGGGACAGAATCCAGCTTGGCTTGGTTCACATTTATTTTCGAGTGAATAAACAAATGGAGTGTGACATCCTTGACTCTTACCAAACCTTGATGATTGTGAACAACCAAGTGCAAATTATCCAGGTATGAGAAAATCAGGATGTTCTACGTCTGTATATGTACAGAGTCCATTGATTTGCAGTTGGTAAGGACTGCTCAGGCCAGTGAGAGGCCAAACAGCAGGATTTTGAAGTGGTAGTGAGTGACATCCACTTAGAAGTGTAGGAATCTTTGGTCCTGCGTCCTTACTTTGATTTTTTATTATTTATTTTTTATTTATTTTATTTTTGTTAACCGGGAAAGTCCGACTGGACACAGGTCCATTTTCAGCGGAGGCCCGGGGAGAAAAGCTCCATGAAATACAATATTAGATGAAAACAGTACAAAGCAATTCTTAACATTTATAAGTAGTACAGAGGACCATTTACATGGCGTGTGATAACTAGAAGAATATACAGTCAGTACTCTAGTAGAATATACAAGTGGACAAATAATACAAATATATATAAATATTTTTTTTTTTTTTTTGTGACCAGGGCACCTGGCACCTGATGTGCAGGTAGATGCCCTGGAGGTCCAAAGATAACATAGGTTCATAGGTAGGTACTAGGCTATCGGCCCTAGGGCTTATACAAGCCCAGCCAAAAAGGTACCCTGGCTTTTGCCACCCAAGAAAATTATTTTCCTGTGCCACTGTTGAGCAGAGCCACAGAAGTGATCCCTGGGGTGAATTTCCTATTTTCCGTCCAATCATCAAGATTTTTTTTTGAAGAGTACTAATGAGGAGCTTTGTTTGATATAGATAGGTAATGTATTCCAGAGTATGGGAAGTCTCTGGGACAGGAATCTGTCCCTTCGGCATGTTCTGTTTATTGTGGTGACAAGGTTTAGGTCCCTAGAGCGTATAGCTCAAAGGGATTGGGACTTCTTTAAGTGGAGCATGTCCAGCAGCTCTGGGTTTGACATAGCTTTGTATGTTAGGCAGAGATCACCTCTGAGTAGGCGATATGCGATGGAGTAAAGCTGGAGTTTTTTGAGACGGTTCATGAGGGCATCTGTTTGAGGCCAGTAATCCTCTTTGTGAGGTATTTCTGTGGCCTCTCCAGTTGTAGATGTCTTGTGAGGTACATACCAAAAGGGGCATTGTACTCTATAATGGGTCTAATGAGTGATGAGTAGAGGGGAACAATGACCTCTTTTTTTCTGGATGAGAAATTTTTGTGATGAGGTGTGCCACGTAGAAGGATTTCCTGATTACTGTGGCAATGTGATTATTAAAGGAGAGATTACTGTCCACCTGTGTCCCAAGGTCTCTTATCACACTTTTGGTGTTAAGTATACTACCACCTATGTTGTAGTTCATGGGTACAGAGTTTCCAGTTATCCAGACATCCATTCTTTTTATCAGGGAAGAGCCATGATGGATTTAATTGTGACCATGCAGAACATTATTCTGCAGTGATTTTGAGGCTACTGAGATCCAAGATGAGTCCCAAGCCCCCTGTTTTCTTTTTCCCCAGCAAGAAAAAGGAATTTTAGCTGGTTCACACAGGTCAGTTGCAGACATGTTAGATTCCTTTGTTTTGAGGAGATATCTCCCAGAGAGCAGTCACGTTTTGCAGGGAGTTGGGGAGAGCAGGAAGAAAAGCTTTTGGAAAAGGAGAAAAAAAATTCCAGGATATAGTCCAGAGCAAGTATACCCTTCACCTTCCCATTGGTAGAGATGGATACTCACTCTGCTGGATAGAGGGAAATTCTCCTTCCCCAGTTTCTTTTTCAGGAGTGGAGATAAAGCTGTGAGTTAGGATTGCTGAGCCCAGCCCACTGTTTCTTTAGGACATTGGTAGTAAGTCCAGTGATGTGAGCCTTGGCCATAGTGGGACGGCTGTTATGGAGTCTGCTATCTTTTCAGGTCAAGGAATCCACTGGAACCTATTATATGTCCTTTGAGGCAAGTGAAAGTGCACTCCTCACAATAGACAGGACTGGCTTTTATCCTTCATGGCTTTCAAGCTTTTGCATATCTCAAGACCGGAAGCAATATAACTCTGGCCATGTCCATCCAGATGTAGTTAATTAATTTGAAGGGGACCTTCTTCCCGTCACTCATTCCTTGACTGAGAGAGTTTCAAACCTTATAGTTCTTGTTCAAGTAACATGCAAGGCAGCAGTCCCTGTTTTATTTTGAATCTGTCCTGAAAAATTAATGACATTGCTTGGGGCCATCAGAAAGGACACTAGTATCCCTATACTGCTCTAAGGCTCCAACTGAAGTTCAAAATTGAGACAACCGTCATGAAAATATCTCCAAAGATGACGATAAGACCTTCATGCCATCCTCATCCTCCTCCACAGAGGCCCCCACATTTAGGAAAATCCTTATAACAGTGAGGTAGAAAGGAATGTGGCTAGAGGAGCACTTCTGTCTTCAACAGCATATGCAGCAAGTGCATACCCAGACATGAACCCTGGAAATTGCCACACCCTGTTGATAACTTTTAAGGACCTGTTGTTAGAAAGCTAGACCCACCTAAAAGTGGCCGCAGAGTAACCTGTAAGGTGGGAAAAAATGTTTTATCCATCAAAACAATTTATGTGGGTAGAAAAATCTCTTTCCTGATTGATTCCGTGTCATAAGTGAGGCACACACTTTCAGTCCTAATTCTGTGAAAAATCAATTCCGATTTCAACATCAGAACCCTGAATTAGGAAACTCGATGTTATACTCGGGTTGGGGGGAGCTGTATCCCAACTACTGTTTAACTGTATATACTAACTCCGAGATCACTACACTTCAGAGTAGGGGTGCACACTGACTTACTGTAAAATCAGACAACATACATTCTCCAAATACACTATTACAATCTCACCATTCAAGGATCACAATTATTGCCCATAAAATATATAAAACGTGGTTCCCTTCCTGATCACATTTGGGTTTCTAACACCATGAAAGCTACTCATACTCTGGGCTCAGAAATGGCGTCATTTGTATCATGGTATTAGAAACCCAAAACATTTGTGAAAATTAAAAAAAGCGGGTGGTCAAGTAAAACATCCTTGTGTTTGGGGTATCATCATTTCTTACATCTGAGGTGGAAGCTGAAAAACATGTACCTATGCCTAAATTCCCCTCTCTTGTGTATACTGTAGATGACTTCACAGATGACAGTACTGCATTGCAGTAGTGAGTTGATGGAAGCAGGCATCTCTACCACCCACATTTAGACTGGGAAAACCACCCCCTTGATCTCTCCTTTGAAACTGACCAGCTGGGGAGAAGTGAGAGGAGGAAGTAACCATACTGATATTGCCAAGTCTTGATGGTATGGCCATAACCTATGACATCTCACGAGCAGAAGCAAGAACTTGGGAAGCAGGCATGATTATTAGAGCCAGTGGCAGGACCAGTGCTGGATAAATCAGAAATAGGTCTAGCAGAAGGATAACCCTCTGAAGGACAATTTAGAGTGGTGCTCACTTTTTGCCATGCTTCCTAATTTTTTATGCCATTGTTTTTTCTTCATTTTTTTTCTAGATAAATCCAAAGTGGTATCTGTGTATGGAAAGTACTGCCCAGCAGGGTACTTCTTTAGCTCAAACAACCCCAAACTGTTTCTCCTACTTGTTTACCACACAGACATTTATTGGGTTTAACTGCTAAGCTGAGGAAGGGTAAACTTGCATTAATAAACAAAATAGAAATCTCTGTAATCAGAAAGAAAAATCTGTATCATTTGTAGTTGAATTCTGTGTAGATGAGTAGTATGAATAAACTGGAGAAGTACTGTAATAACTGTATGATTTTGGGGCAGTACTGGAAGCAAATGTTTCTGAGCTGTCTTAATGCATGGGAGGAAAGTCCCATATGTCCTGCAGCCAGAGAATCTTGAATTGAAATCTTGTGTCAAAAACAGATGTAGGCACTGGCTAATGTCAAGTACATCCCCTGGTTCTCTCTTCATTTTCATATATCATCTGAGATGTAGGTGAATATGTTTCTAAACTGTGTATGGCTTGTAACTTCTGATTTAAACATAAGATCAGCCTGCTGACTTATTCTGCCCATCTCCTACTACCTGTAGCTAACTATTCTCCATTCTGGGGCTGCAGTTTTTTTGCCAGGCCCTCCTGGGATATTATTTCTCTGGAACTGGAAGATCATTTGTCCCATGGGTCCCATTTACTTCACAAAAGTGAAACTCCTTGGGGACCTACCTTTCTCTAGTCTGTGTCTGCGCCCTCTGATTACATCATATTACTATATATTTCTGATACACATGCAACATAAAACAGGAGTATTTGACACTGACCTGCTATTTAAGCTGTACCTTTCCTCCTTTAGAAAATGCATGTATATCACACATTTGAACTTGCTGCCTGTACTGATCATTACAAAACCTTTATTCTGGAGCAGTTTTTTTCCTGCAGCATTTTCTAATATTTATTTATTTATTTATAGTTGTTTACTAAGGTTGTGCACTGATCTCAATGGACCATTTGCAGGCACAGCCTGGGTGAATAAGATCACACAGGACGTGAACAAAACATATTTAAAGATACATGAATATGCTAAAACACACACACACACACACACACACACACATATATATATATATGTGTGTGTGTGTGTGTGTGTATATGTGTCTGTATATATGTATACACACATATATTTACAAATGCAAGAATAGGCTTCTACATTTAGATCAAGAAGCAGTTAATGTCAAAACATGGATGGAAAAATGGAATTATGCTTAATGGAGCATTATGGGTAAGATGTAGCAATACTGGCTGAGATGGCTTATGCTACAGGGGTAGCAGCATATCATTGTATAGAGAGGTATAAAGGCATTAGAAGAGCAAGTGGGAATAGCTGCAAGAAAGGATACCATAGGGAGAAGACAGAAAAGGTGAGAGCCATGCAGAGAGAAGAGTAGAAAGGAAAAGTGTGACAGAGAAAGATGCAAAGAGAAGGAATTAGGATAGATGGGAAATGAATAATACTTAAGTCTCAATTAAATTGTTTTGAGAATAAGGTAGATGTCCTTCAAGGATGCATCTGCAGTCCTTACAAATGGGTTGTCCTGTCGTCAGGCAGCCCTTCGGTCGGCCGGATTCCAAAGTCTGGGTCCAGCTTCGGCTGGTGTCGCACTTCACCCGACGTCATCGCTGCAGTTTTTTGGGTATAAAGGCATCAGCCGACGCCATTTTCCTCAGTCTTTCTTGCCGCGTGGCCAAGCAGAAGCTGTTCGCAAGTGCCGGTCGGTCAGATCCAGAGATTACTACTACCGAATACTACTTCGAAGACTTCTAAAAAGCTAAGTACCCCGTTGGGGACTCTTTCTTGCCTCAGCCGATGTCAGAGAAAGTGAATAACTGTTTATCTTGTGGGAAACAAATACCTCATAAAGATTTCCACTCCTGCTGTATACATTGTTTAGGCCCAGACCACGACGTAGCAGCTTGTCTAGCCTGTGCTTCTTTTAACCGACGGATGCTTAGACATCGGTCGGAGTTTGCTGAACAGATTTTCGGCTCTGATTTTGCCTATATTATGCCGTCGGATCCTCCGACAACGCAAATTTCCAAAAAACGTAAAGAAAAGGACCGACACTCGCGGTCCGCGGTTTCGGCCGAAACCGCGATTAAGCAATCCGCGAGTGTCTCGGTTTCGGCCGAAACCGAGCAAGCGGTTCTTTCTTCAGCCGAAACCATGCCTTCTACCGAGGCCTCCTCTAACCTGGTAGAATCGGCTTCTGAAATCCAACCTTCTGTTGCGGTTTCTCAGGAATTATCAGACACTATTCCCCTGGATATTTCAACCCCTGCACGTGGAGCTGCCAGGCCTCCTGCAGCCATGTCTATTAAGGCCTTTGCCAGGGCTAAAGCAGCCAAAGCTTCAAAATCTGTGCCTGCCAAACCCCCCCCCCCCCCCACACACACACACAGGCCCAGCACTAGTTCTCATATGCTTTCTTTGGCTGAGGATCTAATTTCTTTAATTCGTGGATCCCAGCCTCATCCAGACAGGTCCTCTCTCCCACCTCCAGAAAAGAGGCCTAGAGCAGAGCCCCCTGAACCAGTAGCCACTGATGATTCCTCTGATGACTCAGAACATGCAGACCCTCCTGAGGCTTCTTATTCTCCTTACGAAGACTCTGATGCTGAAGAGTCCATTCCTTCAGCCTCTCCACCTGAGGAATTTTCCTTTGGGGAAACCTTGCATGCCATGAGGGAACAATTTCAGTGGCAGGGCCAAGATTTCTCAGACTCCAGAAAAAGGCTTAGAACCTTTCTGCATTTACCACAACATAGGCCTTTAGCTATACCTCCAGTTCTTTCTGTTGTAGATTATGCATTTAATGATGCTTGCACTGCTCCTGATTCATTACCCCCGGCTCCTGCTAAGCCCGATAGGTTCTACAGGGTCCCGGACACTCATCACCATTTATACAAGGCTCCTTTTGCAGATCCAGATACTATCTCCCAGGGCCCTAAAGCTGTAGCAGCTACTTCTACTAAAAACCCCTCCCCTCTGAAAGGGAATCCAGGTCCTTAGAGAGATGGGGTAAAAAAGTTTACACTTCTGCTACCTTGTCAGCTAGGGCTTTGAACTGCCAATTTCATATGATTCAATATCAAGAGTTTATGCTTGACCAGTTAACTAAAAAGCTGTCCTCTGAAGAATCTTTAGATAAAAAATATGTTCAGGAAATGGTACATAACATACAGCAAGTTAGTAACCATTCTTTAAAATGTGGCTATGATGCACTGGAGGCTTCCTTTAGATCAGCCATGACTGGCACAGTTATCAGGAGACATGCATGGTTGAAAGAACAGGCATTACCAGACCATATCAAATCAAAGCTTTTGGATGCACCCATGGACAAGGTCAATTTATTTGGTTCCCCTGCTCAGCAGGTACTAAAAAAGATGGAAGAGAAGGCGAAATCTGTACAAACGGTGAAAGATTTCTTACAGGTTCAACCTCCAAGGTTTAGCAGGAACTGGCCATCCAAGAATTAGTCCTTTCCGGACTCCTCTAAGACACAGAGAGGCAGGAATAGGCGTTCTAGAGGCAGAAACCAATCCAGGGGTGCCTACAGGGGACGCCAGTGGCAAGGTAACAACCAGCGAGGCACGGACGCAGCCACCACCACTACAACAACTCAATCACAGTGACTTGACAGTGGCACCGCCTACCAGGGAACAACTAGAAGCACCCTTAGGCGGAAAGGTAACCTTATTTTCAAAGAACTGGCATTGCATCACAAGGGAAAAATGGATTTTGCAAACTATAGACCAAGGTTACAGGTTCCATTTCCATACTCTACCAGGGAAGAGAGGAATGCCAAACCTACCACCTACTCAAAGGACAGAAGCTCTAAAACAAATATCTCAGCTATTAAGAATGAGAGCTGTGGAAAAGGTACCATCTACGGAGCAAGGAAAGGGATTTTACTCCAGACTCTCTTCCTGGTACCAAGAAAAGAAAACAAATGGAGACCCATTCTAGACCTGTCCGCCTTAAACACATTCCTCATTGTTCCAAAATTCAAAATGCTGACCCTACAGCAGCTTCTTCCCATGCTGGGCAAGGAGACTTGGCTGGTAACTCTAGATCTCAAGGAGGCATACCTGCACGTCCCCATACGACCATTTTGCAGAAGATACCTCAGATTTCTTGCAGGATCAGAGCATTATCAATTTTCAGCATTGCCCTTTGGCTTATCTACTGCACCCAGAGTGTTCACGAAATGCCTGGCATCAGTAATTGCTCATTGCAGACTTCAGGGGATCCAAATTTATCCCTACCTGGACGACTGCCTGATACAAGCGGACAACAAAAGCAAGCTAACAGAAGACTTACAAAGAGTCATTTACCTGCTGCAAGCCTTGGGATATACAGTCAATATAAAAAAGTCAAGGCTGATTCCATCCCAAAGAATAACCTTTCTGGGTGCAGAGCTGGACACATCAAAACAAATGGCATTCCTAACTGCAGAAAAGAAAGAGCAACTACCTCTCTACTTCTTGACATTAACAAAGCAGAACCATCTAACTGCAAGAAAAGTACTGCAAGCTCTAGGCTTCATGGCATCCTGCATAATTCTGGTACCTCATGCCAGACTGCATATGAGAAAGCTACAGTGGTACCTAAAGAATTTGTGGTCCCAACACAAGCACAGCCTAGAAACCAAAATTCCAATAATCCCATGCCTGAAGCAGGAGTTCCTATGGTGGGCTCAGGCCTGTCAATCAAACACAGGATTGCCCTTCTGCAACAGTCAACCAAGCCAAACCATCACGACAGATGCCTCAGACCTCGGTTGGGGGCACACATGCTGGGCAAGTGCATACAAGGCTTATGGACTCAAGACCAGCTGCACCTACACATAAATCTAAAGGAAATGCTGGCAGTAAAATTGGCAATCCAGTCATTCAGACCATTTCTCCAAGAAGGTCAGTTGATGATAAGGACAGACAACACCACAGTTATGTGGTACATCAACAAACAGGGAGGCACACATTCATATCCTCTATGCCGGCTGGCACTGGACCTATGGGATGTGGCCCTGAGCTACAACATTCAGTTACAAGCAATTTTTGTACCGGGAAAAGAAAACATTCTAGCAGACATATTAAGCAGAACTACCACAGATGCCCACGAATGGATGCTACATCCAGACATCTTCAAAGCCATCACAAGAGAATGGGGATTACCACAAATAGACTCGTTTGCATCCCCACTCAATCACCAGCTAAAGAAATTCTGCACAAGGACGTACCACCCACTTGCTTGGAAGGTGGACTCCCTATCTTTCAGTTGGAAAAACCTGACAGCTTACGCATTCCCACCACTTCCTTTGATGTACAAGGTGCTTCTGAAGATCAAAGAGGACCGTCCAAGGATCATTCTGTTAGCTCCAGACTGGCCAAGACAACATTGGTACCCATTGCTGAGGAGCATGTCTCGGGAACAAATATGGACACTACCCCTGATCCCATTACTGTTAACACAGAACAACTACAACATCCTGCATCCAAACCTGAAAACTCTGCAGCTAACTGCCTGGAACATTACATAACAGCAATTAACCCAAATTTATCCCAGAGGGTTAAAGACATAATCCTGGAGGCTCGTAGACCTTCAACAAGAAAGAATTATGCAGCAAAATGGAAAAGATATCTCATTTGGAGTACTGCAAAGGGAGAAGATGTGACACGGGTAAACATAGCCAACATCCTGGAGTACTTGGCAGAGCTCTTCCACTCAGGCCTGTCCTATTCCTCCATCAAGATACATGCATCAGCTATTTCAGCAGAATACAGCTTGGATCCTCCTGTCTTCTCTCAACCTCTGCTCAGACAGTTTCTGAGAGGAATTAAAAATGTAAAACCTCCCAGGAAACCACCATTGCCAGCATGGGACTTGAACTTTGTGCTAGAAAAATTGACACTTCCCCTTTCGAGCCAGCAGCAACAGCAGAATTACAATACTTATCCTGGAAGACTGCTTTCCTGCTGGCAATAACTTCAGCAAGAAGGGTCTCTGAACTACAGGCATTAATGGCAGTGCAACCCTTCCTCATCTTCCATCAAGATAGAGTGTCCATGAGAACAAATCCTACATTTATGCCTAAGGTGGTATCCAGAGTGTCATTAAATCAGGCTATCCACCTACCTACATTCTTCCCAAACCCACAGAACAGGGGAGAAAGACTCTTGCATACCTTGGATGTACATAGACAATTACGCTACTACCTGGACAGAACTAAGTCCAATAGAAAAACTGACCAGCTTCTGGTAGCATATGCCACAGAAAAGGAAGGAAAACCAATTTCAAAACAGACAATCTCCAAATGGATTGGAAATTGCATTAGATTTTGTTACTCCTACCATAGAAAGAAAACTCCAGAGAACATCAGGCCTCACTCCACAAGGGCTACAGCCACTACCACAGCTTTCTTACGAGGAGTGGCTACCAAGGACATTATAGAGGCTGCTACTTGGACCTCCGTGCATACATTTGCCAAGCATTACAATTTACCTTTATACTCTAGATCCCGAGCAGGTTTTGCCACTGCTGTTTTGCAAGGGATCCTAGCTACACCATAATCTCTACTTTTTTCCTCCTCCCCTTGTCTAGCTATGGTATTCTACCCATTTGTAAGGACTGCAGATGCATCCTTGAAGGACATAGTACAGTTTTGTACCTACCATAAATGCAGATGTCCGATAGGAATGCATCTGCAGTCAGGATTACCCTCCCACCTTCCCCTCTGAGGTACTCCTAGGGTATTTGCCATCCTTCAGCTAGCTTGGGGGGGATCTATTATGGTGTATTTGTTTGTATATATTTACATACATGCTTATTTTATGTGTTTGCTCTCTACTATTTGGAAACATTGGCATTTATCCAAATTTAGCCATCCAAGAGGGCACCTGGCATCTGGGGCAAGAAACACTGAGGAAAATGGCGTCGGCTGATGCCTTTATACCCGAAAAACTGCAGCGATGACGTCGGGTGAAGTGCGACACCAGCCGAAGCCGGACCCAGACTTTGGAATCCGGCCGACCGAAGAGCTGCCTGACAACAGGACAACCCATTTGTAAGGACTGCAGATGCATTCCTATCGGACATCTACATTTATGGTAGGTACAAAACTGTACTTTAACCCCAATTGCATGACTTTGAGAACAAAGTGTGCATACTTTGGGATGCATATCTCAGATTAGTCACATTAGCAAACCGTTTTATCAAGTTAATTTTGTTTTGTGAGGGTGGATACTGACACTGCTGTGTTTGCACAGGTGCAAATGGACACGTATGAAAGTCATTTTTTTGGAGATGTATGCTATCACACATGTCTTTTTTATGCATATGTATGCTAACACGTATGTAAATCATTTTTATGTGCATATATGCTAACACACACATAAGCAAATCATTTTTTTGTTTTACACATGCATGCTTTCAAATATAATCTTGCACCAGTCAAGATCAATCTTAAACCCTCAATTCTCTTCTGATGAGGAGTTTTTGACATTGTTAACTCATCAATCCAGTACACAGAACTAATAATTATCAGGATGCTTAAGCAGGTTCAAAAGGGAAAAAAAATCATTTGCATATTTAACAATTGGTTTATTTCACACTTTTAGTAAGAAAAAGTTAAAAACTTAAAAAGTAAGTAATTAAACAGCTGATATCTGGGTGAAAAGGCTAAAAAGCAAAAACAAATTCCGTAATTAATGTTGTCCATTTCATTTTTACTTTATGACTGTCTGCTTGAAGAGATGTTTTGGCTGACAGCTGATACAGTTGTGTAAGGAGTTTGTTAATTGACTGTGAAATATTACTCGTTCGGCCTGATTGATAACTCTAGTAATGCACTTAGTTGTTTAATAATGGAATGGCAAGTTTTGTTCAATTAAAAAATGGAGGTCAGTTTAAAGTCATTAGATCCCACAGTGAAGTCAAGACCTCCTTTATTCATAGTCTGGAGGATTCTGTTTTGGGATGTAATGTACTGGGAATGTATTATGTAGCCGTGTGGGAAAATGCCAACCTTGTTTGTGGGGCCTTTTACAAGGGGTAAGGCAGCAAGCTCCCCACTGCTTTTAGGCAGACAGTGGGAGGAATGCTTTGTATAATGATTGTGCTCCGTGGCCAGAATGGAGAGGGAGCTTTTATTTCTTAACATTGTTCTGCATTTAGGTCTACCTGAATTGCTCAATGACAGATGTATAATAAGGTGCAGAGTATTTATCCTCCCCAGAAAGAGCACTCCTGCTTAAACATTTACATATTGTACAATCCCCAGACTTGAAAACTTAATCTGTGGCACAAAATTCTGTACTCTGCGTCTTCCAGCTACATGTTCACTTGCACAGAAACGAAAGCATGCAGCTTCTTCCTTGGTTATTTAAAGTCTTACTTTTGGTCTGTTCCCATCATACCTCTTAATTTTTTAGTTTTCATTACCTTTATGTACAAAAGTCCCACTACCTCACCCTTCCCCTTCTTAGTCTGTTGTGCCGGACATTAGCCTTTTTTTTCAGTAGCCCTTTGGAATTATTTTATATGCAATCATACGTTTTTATATCACACTTTTTGCATTGCAGACCAGACATTCTGACTTTGAAAAGTTGCCACATTCTCGGGGAAGGATATTTGAAAAATATGGTCTCTTCAGAGTGGGGTAGACTTCATAGACTTGACTAACATTTTAGTTCATTATGACAGAAAATATTGGATAAAAAGGAGCAAGGTTATAATTTCAATGTTGATATTGTATGTATTGAAAGTACTTAAAGATTGTGTTTGTTTTTGCATAAGTAATATTTTAATGGATTAAAATATTTTAATGTAATTTCTGTCAGTTACTCCTAATGTGTTATTGTGGAAACAGATCTGAAGTATTTTTACAAAGGTCACTTATATTTTTTTTCCATTTTAATAGACACACTTTGTGTTTTAACCACAGCTAGTCTTGTATGGCTTAATTGTCCTTCCTTCTTTTTGATGTCTTATTGTTAATCAGTTACCAGGTATATATGCTTATAGTTCAAACAGAATATAAACAGAAAATAAGTCATTACTGAGTAGTAATTATTGCAGCATGACCTGATGATTATAGTGGGAGCTTACAGTAATAGTAATTTTTTTTTTTTACCTTACAAACACAAGGTGCAGGGTTTGATTCTCACATGGGGTAGTACTCATCTGTGAACTGATGGTTAATTTGACTGAATGCTGATTTCATCAGGAAAAAAGAGCAGTACTTCATAGACTTCAGCAACAGGGTTTTTACACAGTCACATGCTTTCCACCCCTGCACTGGGAAGAAACACGCAGGCTAATCCTAATAATTTCTCTTCCCATGCCTGATCCGGCAGTTGAACTCTGGTCACCTTGGCCATAGTCAGGATTTTATTCCTCTATGCCAGTGGAACTGGCAGCTAAAATGGTAATATATGGTAGTGTAAGGCAAAGGAATAATTTGATGTCAGCAAGGCATGATAGACATAAATAGTTTAATGGAGTATCGAGGTCAAGGCCAATGATTAAAATTGCTTAGGTAATTCTGTTTGAACACCTACATTTGGTTTTGCTTTCATTGCATTGCTGTAGCTTTTAAGATAATTACTGAACTCATATTGAATTTAAATTTTATTTTTATCATTTGTTGACTGGTTAAGTCTAGCCCCTTGACTCAAGCCACGAGGGGTTAGATATTCAGCCAGGAATTCTGTGTGTGTGTGTGTGTGTGTGTGTGTGTGTGTGTGTGTGTGTGTGTGTGTGTGTGACTGTATCTGTGTATAAGCCTGTAGGTAAACACACGTGTTTGTAGGGAGAAAGATTTAATGTAGCCTGTCAATCAGTATGTTTCTGAGAGATGTGAGGAAGCTGGAGTACCTGGAGAAGTCCATGAAAGCACAGGAAAAATATACCAACTTCTCACAGATATTGAGTGAAAGTCAGGATTAATCCCAGACTTTGGAGCTGTGAGGCAAAGGTTTTACCACTGTGTCTCTGGGATGGGGACACTGTTCTGTATAGAGTCACAGTGCAAGTGGCAGAGAGAATTAATTGAGAGCTGGCTGAGAATTGCAGTGTTCTGGGAGATTGAAGGTATGCCTGAAGGTAGGTGAGAGGTAGGTGAGAGGAATGTACCACAGATTCTGAAAAATATGGGGTGTGTTCCATCTCATCCAGGCTTAACAATGGTTGAAATTTTCTTTACAGTTTTTTTAATGTCATTCAGTTTAATGGTGTGGAACTGAAAAATGGTTTTGAAGTTTAAGTACTGAGATTTTTTTTGTGCACATCAATTGATTCCTGGGTTAGATGGGTGCAAAGCAAAGTTCATTCAAAATGTTGTTCATGAATAAGAGGAGACTGTCCAGAACTGTCAGAATCCCACAGATTCCTACCACGGGCATTTCTGCATCACTGGTGGACAGAGGTCACAGTTCCTGTTAAAACCTTCAGCAAAACAAGCAGTGATACTTAAAAGTACAGAGCAGTCTGTATTTGGTGTATCCTATTGTATTTACTACCAGTAGGCCTTGACTGCTATGAAAATTAAATTAAGATTGTGTCCACTTTTACTGGGTAATAATTATGCACATGGATTGGCAACATTAAAAAGGAGCAACAACTAACTATAGAGTAAACTGTGTGTGACTGTACAATGCCTAGTAATCTATGTGGCATTTAAGGGAGTGATAAACCTAACATTTTCTCATAGTATGTCTTGAGTGTTAATTATGCAGGAGACCTCACAAATTTAGACATGCACAGATTACGTTTTAACAGATAACTAGAGGTGGAGAGTGGCTGTTCCACAAATCAGTGTAGTTAGTCTGCCCATGTTAACTATTCTTGTTTACAGAGATCAAAGAGAATAATTTGGTATGTGGCATACAAAGGAAGGTGTATTAATTTAAAGGATGGCAAGGAGTTAAAGGCTTACCAGAGCATGTCTCAGAAGCATTTACTGGCATACATTGCAGTACAATGTTACATGAGCAGAAAAAAAAAAACACTTTGATATTGTGTAAGTGCCAACATACAATATTTAACTGTAGTATAAGGGGGTTGAGTTTTGGTATAATGCGAGGTTGGGGGTTGGTATAATGGATTAGGTGTTTACTTTGTAGTTACAAGGTACATGGTTGATTCTCTCCTCTGAAAAGGAAATTGGCTAGGCTTAAAATGGCCCAAAAATGTCAGCTAGCCTAGTACTTACCAATTAACCTATGAACCTGTGAACTTCACCAGTCAGCCCTACATCAGTAGTGAAGGTTGTGAAGTCCCAGAGGAACAAACAGCTGGTTAGGATTTAACAAAGAGCCACTGGATTAAGTAAAAAGATTCTGTCAGTTGGTTAATAATTTATGTAGCAGAAAAAAAACCTTTCAATTAATGATTATTGTCTCTACATTTCCAGAAGTGCACAGAGGGAGCAAATGTTGCCTAATAACTCTCCGTAGTCAAGAACAAAATGTTGGTCACTAGGGTGAGCAGTCCATTGATGGGTAACCAAACTCGCCTTGCCCGTGACATTTCTGTCAGAAGAACAGTATGTTTATGTTTGGGGACTTAATGGCCAAGGCTGGTATTAGACAAAAAATTAAAAAAAAATGAAGCAAATTTCCTCCTGTGGTACTAAAATGTATACATATCACTGCCGTTAGCACATGCAACAGACCTGAGCAGATGCATTCCTTTGTCCAGTTATACACTGCATTACTAAAAACTGGTTTAAATTATACATCAGTAGTGGTAAAGTTAATGTTGCAGGGTGTAATGTGTTCAGAGCTGAGGACATTACCATTTTTATCAAAAGACCAATTGAACTGCTTCCTGTGTCACAGTTAATGGTCATCTTTATAAAGAATGGGATGTCTTTATAGTGGGACAGTTAAAGAGGGCAACATCTCCTGAACCTCAACTTCACATCCATATAGTGTAGCGTCTGCATGGCTTTTGTGTGATTTTTCTGTAAACAACCATCATGCAATCTTTATCATCTAGTCACAAACGAAAGCTGAGCTCATGCAGAGGTATATTACATCCAGAAGTCTAAAAGCTGGACCAGGAGTGAGTTAGCATTTTCAAGGTATCAACTTGAAGATATTTGATCACCTTTCTACCATAGATGAGGCACTTAATTGTTTTGTTAAAACTGTTCCTGGTATCTTTGAAAGGCTAGCTCCTCTGAACTCTTTTTACAATTAAACATTACCCAAAAGCTGGGGTGTCTGACTTTAAAAAATTTAAATAATAATTTTCTGGGTTAAGCTATGAAACATACAAAGTTATTCTTAAGAGTTTTGTCAGATTGGTCTGAAAAAATGTGCTGAAACAGCATAAGCATATCAACTTTTTCTCCTTGCACAGCAGTTCTGTATCATCAAAAACATTATGGAAAGGTATTAGTCACGTATTATACCTTTGTAAGCACTCCGTCTCTCACCCTGCTCTGATGAAGCTGAAACCAAAGCTGATGACTTTTAGAAACAGTTTTGAGTCAGCTGTCTCCATTCTGAGAAGCATTTTAATGCCATCTCTTGTGGGGTAGGATTGATTGTCAAACTTCAGATTATCTGAAATAAGCCTGTGCCTAGTATTATGTCAACTTTCCTGGAGCTTTTATTTCAGGATCTCCATTAAAAATGAGTTGATACCCATTTGGACAACCTGTATAACAGAATACAAATGTGTAAATAGACTGCTGTCATTTCATGCAAAGCTGTGTTGTATGTTACCTCTGTTTTAAGGAGTTAATTTCTTGTGTTACTGAGATCAGTAAAAACAAAATGAAAACTCCAGCAAAGCTAGAACTTCCACTGAGTGACCTCCCAAACCACTTGTATCAGAGGCACATGGGATATATGCAAATGATCTTTATGAACATCAGGTGTTTCAGCTAACTGGCAATTAACAATTCTGAATGCCCATGACTTGTTTCATCGTTTTAATGGACAATTTAGGGCCAATAAAGCCAATCCCCACTAGCTGTGGATATGCATATTTCGGCCTTGTTATGACCTCGTCAGCACAGCACAAGCAGAGTGTTTGACTAAGCATTAGAAACACAGGGCTCTTACACCCAGCTGATATCCATTATCATTAGGGTCACTGCAAAAATATCCCAAACAACAAACTGAAACAATGAGTGAGAAGGTCACTGAAAAAAAAAATCAGTAAAAACAAAATGAAAACTCCAGCAAAGCTAGAACTTTCACTGAGTGACCTCCCAAACCTCTTGTATCAGAGGCACATATATCCCAAAGGGGATAACTATACATTTCTTGGCATTAAGCTTGAGCCCATGGCTCTGGCACCAAACATCTGTTTCTGTAAGGCCCTTTTGTAGAATTTCCACATCATTTGGGGGATTCAATAATGGCTCCCAGTTTGCAGTCATCTGCGAACTTTGTTAGCCAGAGTCTGCTAGTGTTGGCCTGTACTTCAGAGAAGTAGATGCCAAACAAGAGCGGTCCCAGGACTGAACCCTGAGGTACTCCACTTGTCTGGAGATGGATTTGTAGTTGGCTACTTTTACAGTCTGGGTTCTGTCAGTAAGCCAGTTGTCAACCCATCGAGTGACAAAGGAATTTATGCCCAGCTTAGTAAGTTTATCTACGATTCCAGAGTGGGGGATGGTGTCGAAGGCCTTGGCGAGGTCCAGATAGGCTGTGTGGACCGCCTTACCCTCGTCCCCAGCTCGTGAGACTGATTCGAAGAAGTCAGTCAGGTTCAGGAGACAAGATCGGCCCTTCACAAACCCAAACTGGGTGGGGTCCAATGTTTGAAGGTTGCCAATGTCTTTGTTTATAAGTTCCATGATAATGCATTCCATGCCCTTACAGATCAGGCTCGTCAGACTGATGAGATGATAGTTCCCGGGATCCAAGGTGGATCTCTCCTTGTGGAGTGGGATAACTGTAGCTGTGTGCCATTCAGTGGGCACGAAGCCTGAGGTGTGGCTATGATTAAACATGACACTTAGATGAGGTGCCAGTTAATTTTGTAGTTCATGTAGTACACAGCCAGGGATGTCATCTGGTTCCATGGATGCTGTATTCTTAGCTTTGGAGAGTGCGGTTTCTACCTGTGTGGCCGTGATTACCTGAATTTGGAAATTTTTTGGTATTGAGATGGGCCCTTTAGGGGGTGAGAGTGGGGTGAAGTTGGCACTAAATCGATCTGCCAGGATATTGGCAGTATCCTTGGGATCAGTATATTTAATGCCATTCTGTTGTAGCTCAGAGCAGATCTGAGCATTGCCATTTAGATTCTTGACATAACTATAGAATGCCTTGTGGTTGTCTTTGGAATCTTTGGCAATTTTATTTTCTTAACTAGCTTTTGAGGCAGAAGATGAATACATTTATTCCATTGTTCAGGGAATGTCAAGAAGCAGGCATGAGATTCAACCTGCTGTACCCAGCTGTCTTCAAAATATTTTTTCCTGGAGAGATGAAATCATTTTTTGATGCAGTATATGCTAGGAGGAAAAACAAGTTTGTCCAACAAAAAGTGAGCTGTGAAACAGAAGGAGATTCTTCTGCTTCTTGTTCTTCTGGTAATAAAAGCCACAGAGAGACTGTGCTAGTGAAACCTTTTCCAATGTTTCAGTGGAAGGTGCTTGAGAGAAGGAAAAAGGCACAAGAGTTAACTAGAAGAATCGATAGTACGTTGTAAATGAAGCAGAGACAGGATTTGAGAGATGGAGATGAACAGGAATAAAACTAGAAACTTGGAAATTGACAAATGTGGGATTACAAAGCAGTCATTATATTTGTAAAACATGACAGAACAAGAAAATCTGGAAATACTGGACTTTTTTGGATTTTGTTAAACATGTAGTGAACTCTAAAATATATGTCCTACTTCATGTCATTAATGTTCAGAAAAATACTTAGGAGAGGTGAAGAGTAGGGAAAAAGTTAACTCTTTAAGTAAAATATTTTTTTCTTAATAATATTTTTATAGTGCATGGTTTTCTTTGCATGCTATAAAGTAAAGACTTTTTATTTATTTATTTTAGTTATGTTACATTTGTTAACCGGGAAAGTCCGACCGGACACAGGTCCCTTTTTAGCGGAGGCCCGGGGAGAAAAGCTTCACAAGTTACACTACATAAGTAACATTAAACACATAATAAAAATTACACACAAAAAAAGTAAACAATTTCAAAAATAATGAAGGTAACAATAAAATGTTCAGTGCGGTAGACACAAAAATCAAACATTATCATTTTAGGATGCAAACATGCATTGGTAATTGCTACTGACCACAGACAGTGTTTGTTGACTATCTGTTAAATAGGTCCTTGGCCTATACTATACATTTCTACAGTGGTGACATATTTTAAGGTATGATCTAAATAACAGTTTCACCAGAGAGCTGGAATAACTTACCAGTACTCTCATTTTTATCCTTTTTATACATTGTTTATGTCTTACCCTGGGGAGTAACAGGAGCATAGCCAATTGTTAGAATAGTGGGTTTTCAAGAGCTTTTTAAACTGTATAGTACAGTTATTAGAAGTTATTTGGCTAGGTAGTGTATTCAAGGCTCTTGCAATAGTGCAGCCAAAGAGAGACTTACCAGCATCATTCTTATATTTGTT
Source organism: Protopterus annectens (assembly GCF_019279795.1). Lineage (NCBI taxonomy): Eukaryota > Metazoa > Chordata > Ceratodontiformes > Protopteridae > Protopterus > Protopterus annectens. The sequence continues at coordinate 87,231,699 of NC_056732.1, read as the reverse complement.
GACTATTCTGAGGTTCTGGTTAGTAGATCTTAAGGGTCTAGCAGTAGTATAGGGTTGAATTAGATCCTGGAGGTCAGGGGTTTTGTCAGGAAGATAGTATATCTTCTGTGCTACTGACAATTGACTGAGTAGCAGAAGTTGAGGGAGCTCAAGCCAGTTAAGCTGCTTTAAAGATAGACAGTGATGTGATTCATTGGTTGGTTTAACTCATCAGCATGTATCTTTAGAATACCAAGAGAACCCCCCTATTGAATCTGGCACCGAAAAAAAAATTCATACATCTCCTGATTTATAATATCATGTAAAACATTTTCATACAGTCCACTGTCTGTCATTCTGTAAGTCTTCATAATGTTCTAAAACTCTTCATAATGTCACATTTCATTACCATTTTATAAAAATATATACAAAAACACATTACAGTTATGTAAGAATGTGCCATAGCAGTTGTTCAGGTAGATCACTTCTGCAGCACTGTGCAACTACCTGTTCTCAGGGACTTAAGCTTGCTCAGATATGGATAGCATGTGGGGAACTCTTGATCCAGAGAATATCCAGATGTTCCTTTCTTGACTAGTATCCCTAGGACATTGCTTGGGTTCAGATAGGGTGGCTAGTCTGTGGACATCCTGGGTAAGAAAGTTGTAAAAAGTGGCACAGGTGGACGCCGGTTTTATACAAAGAATGTCCTGACATACCGCAGGAAGTGAGACATCCACCAGGCCTGGAGGTAGGAGGAGTGTTGAACTATGCAAGTAGGCTGGTCATTAGGCCTTCCTGCAACTGAATTCCCATGTAGGAACAACTGCTGCAACAGTGATCTACTTGAGAATATACTGTTATGGTTAAGGTCATACATACACAGTTGTACTTTTTGTATTATTTTAACTACCAACATATTTGTTTTGAGTAAGTATCGTTTTGTAATAATTTCTTATATTTTTCTCTTCAATGCTTCCATTCCAGTAGTTGTTGAGAGACAACAATTGCTGCTTGTGTTTACTTGGTTAGAAGTGCTGTCCTGTGCTGTTATGCTGTCCCAAATTCATTATGAATTGTTTAAAAGTCTCATACTTTCAGCAAATGGAAGAAGAGAAAATGTAATTTATTTACATATTTTTGTTTAATAGAGTAAATTAACTGATCTTTCGTGGGTGCTTTTCAGCAAGAATGTGGGCCACAGTAGCAAAGGGAAAGCAATAAATATACATGGGTCCTGCACAACACCTTGAATATGCACGACGCTGACACTTGTTCGGTCAACAGGAACAACGATGGGCATGTGCACAAGATTGACAGTCCCCAGGTAGGGGAATATTCCCTTTCCCTGGGAACTGTGCAGTCTTGGAGTTATATATAATTAGCAGGGGGTATGGGGGATGCAGGGAAGTTTCTCCCCCCTTGCAAAAACACTTGTTGGTTTAGTCTGCTCTAGGTAATCGTCAGAGCTTGCTCAGTGTGAACAACTTTCTGTGTTTGGACATTGAGAAATTAGATATTCTGGACGTTGATATTACACACATTCGATGAGCAGTCATAGATGTGCGTGTTTGTGTTTGTGTGTGTGTGTGTGTGTGTGTGTGTGTGTGTGTGTGTGTGTGTGTGTGTGTGTGTCTTTGTGTGAAACTATTGAAAAATCAACATATTGAATGACAAGTGATCAAACACAACTTGTCGATCACCAGCTGATCAAAAAATACAAGAAAAAAAAATATTTTTTGCCACCCCCTACTAATTATGTACATCATCTCCCAAGATAGCATTACAGTGGGAATAGGACAAATTCCGTGATTCCCACTTTACCACAATGTTGCACAGAAAAAAGCCAATATAGTCGGTAAGCTGATTTTCAGTCAGCTGTACCAGTTTTTTTCTGTTCATAAAGTTGACTTTTCAATGAATTGTATGTCTTCCATGTAATAAATATAGGTATAGATATAGCTAGATGTGTGTGTGTGTGTGTGTGTGTGTGTACACACACACACACACACACACACACACACACACACATATATAAATAGAGAGAGAGAAAGAAGACAATCAGTAGATATAGATATAGTAGGTAAGTCAAATGAAATGTTTTTGAGAGGAAAGTAGAGTAAAATCCATGACGATATGGGGAGACAGATAGTACCCAGAGGTCTGGGTCTTGGACATGAGAAAGAGAATGCTACTGAGCCACCATTCTGTTTGTGGAATTTTCTTCATAATATAGCTGGTATCCTTCAGGGATGTATTCTCTTACATGTTGGCCACTGAGATTGGAAAGCTGTTGTGACAAGATGTGGATGTCAGTTGTGGAGTTTTAATTTGCCTTGTGGTACAGGTGGAGATTGCACGTAAGAGGTGTGTTTGGTCCTCAGGTAGTGACTGCCCTTAGGTGCTTTTTTGGTTGCTTTGCGTCATTGGCACCTGTTGCCTTTGTCTGTGTTACGCTTTATCCACTTCTGTTCGTGTTACCTCCATCTAAAGGCAGCAACGTACAGGTCTTGGAGTTGTTTTTCGTTTCTGATATGGGAAGTGTGTCAAATTCATTTATACATTTTACTTATTTTTGTTTATCAGGTTAGTCCCACTAGGCCTGCAACCTGTTTTTAGGAGAAATCCAAGGTGATGCTTATGCAGACATGGAGAAATCTGTCCGTTCGGTCAGAATAGTAGGAAAAATGTCCTCTACTCTTTATTGATAAATGTCACAGGCTCTTTAGTTTTCATCCAAGCTGCCTCCAACCCAGGCAGATGCAACCTTAGTGCAACATCTGATCTGTAAGACCCCAAGAGTACGGTACCCTCTTTATGCTGCACTGAATTGACTGCTCTTGGATATGAATCTAAGGACTTGGTCTGGGAACAGAACCTACAGCCTTCTAATCTTCCCGGCATCTAAAGACTAATATAGTATTGCTTGAGTCATTGATACTGTGTAGTCAATCATTCAGTTCAAACAGACTGTACTTTAGCAGGTATAGGCAGTTTAGTATATTCCATTGTCCTCCCATTTTTGATTATGTCAGCGGAACAGTAGCGAAGTTGCTGATGTTCTTCGTGTTTCATTGTTGCAGTCGTCACCTGTGGGTTATCCCTGCTGTGGTAGCCCTCAGCTGACCCGAATTCCAGAGTCAGTGTTTTTCTGCATCGGCTGCAGTTGCCTTTAGCCTGACATCAGGTTGTAAGTGCTGTAAAGCAAGGCAGCTGACATCATTCCATCAGTCTTTCTTGCCATGGAGCCGGTAGCAGAAGCAGTTCGCACGAGTGTCAGTCGGTCACTACCAGAGTTTGAATTTCAGCTGAAAACGTCTAAAGCTAAGTACCCCATTGGGGACCCTTTTTTCTTGCACTAACCAATGTCCGAAAAAGTTAACAATTGTCTTGCCTGTGTAAAGCAGATCCCACACCGAGACTTCCATTCTTACTGCATCACTTGTTTAGGCCCAGACCACAATGTCCCCCATTGCTGGTTCTGTGCCCTCTTTAATGCGAGAACCATTCGCTGTAGAGCTCTTATTGTAGACAGTTATTTTCGTGTTCCATCTTCGCATTCCGATATGGCGTCTGTCAGCCAACAATCCATGGATATTCCGAAACAAATGCAGAGAAAAAGATAGAGACAGACCACACAAGGCTAAGCCTTCCGACGACTCTACAGCTAACCAGGTCATCAGTTCTCTGGAATTCAGTGAGGAGCTTTTGCAGCTCTTGATACCCAATTCGATATCTACGCAGGCCTCTACCGAGACCCTTTTGGATTCTGGTATGCTGCAGAAATCTTCTTCGTCTTCCGAGCCTTTGGCTGTCTGTGCCTCAGTCCGGAGCCGCGACATAGGCACTGGCTTCCGAGGAAGCCTTTCGCACTACCGATCTAGACAGAAAACAATGTCTTCTCATCCAACTACCATTTCTCTTAGACTGACGGATTGTCTCAGGCCTAGAAGCCAGGCCACTCCTGGAAAATCTGCTTCTAGCCACCATCTTGCTCCTGCTCCATCACCCCAAGCACAAATGCTTAAAATGGTGGAGGATCTAATCTCCCTTATCCGGGGTGGTCAGGCCGCAACTTCTAAAAGGAAAAGGCACCCTTCTCCAGAAATTATGACAGACAGGATTCTGAGGAATCTAACTATTCAGATTTTGAAGAGGAACAGCAACCTCTGACTGCTTATGAGGATTCAGATGCAGAGGAATCCATTCCTTCTGCCTCCCCTCCAGTGGACCTTTCCTTTGGAGAAACCCTTCACGCCCTCAGGAAAATTTCCAGTGGGAATCTCAGGACTTCCCCCAGTCTAAGAAAAGATTTAGAGAGTTTCTGGACCTGCCCCCAGCACAGACACCTGGACACCCCCCTATTTTAGAAGTGGTGGATGATGTTTTCCATGAATTTAGCTTAGTCCCTGACGCCCTCCCATCTGCTCCCAGTAAACCTGACAGGTATTACAGAGTACCGGATTCTCACAAATACCTGTACAGAAATCCTGCTGCAGACCCAGAGGTCATTACACATGGACCTAAAGGAGCTAAGACTAGTTCTGCCAAGAATCCTATTCCTTCTGACAAGAATTCCAGAGCTCTGGACAGATGGGGTAAAAAAGTATAAACCTGTGCAACCTTAGCTCTCAGAGCACTCAACTGCCAGTTCCTGCTTTGTTTTTCTTGAGAAGGGTATGGGGGTACAGCGAGGGTGTGGGTATTGTTAAACTAGAAATGCTCTTATGACTTGTCTGGGATTTCCTAAGGTTCTATTTCCTGGTTGGCATGTTTTCTGTATGGAGTGTGCATATTTTTTCTGTGTCCACCATCAGGATCTCTCATCTCCTGCAACATCCTAAAGTCATGTGGCAAGTGGCAAGTAGACTGGTGGTAGGTGATGTCCTCTCAACCCAGTCAGTGAGTAATGAAAATAAATGTGAAAACATGATTGTAGCTCTCTCCTTGACTGCTTTCACAAGGGAAAGGCATGCACACACAGATTTTTGTTCCAAGACCACTCAAGATCCCACTGCAGATGTGCAGAGCCTTGGCTGTTGTCATTATCTTGTAAAGTCTCACCATGATGTTGAGATGGCAAGATGTTTTGATCACTCCAGAGAAATAGATAGTTTTTGGCAAGATAGTAAAATCAGTAAACTAATAGAATGTGCATTTTACTTAGGAAAAAAAACAACCTAAATGGGTTATGTGGTCCTTATCTGCTGTCAGAATCCTTTGTGTTCTAGATTATGATTTTTGACTAGCATAATTATCATGAAACTGTACAATCTTATGAGCAGCCCATCACACGTGACTTTGTTGCAAACCCGAAGGAACTGTTGATGTCCTGTGCTCTAATGCACCACCTACGTTCTTCCAAGGAGAAACTTCTAGTAGTTCTCAAACTTAAAGTGTATTGTTTACTTTCTGGAGCAGCTTTATTTTGTAGTTAATGTAATTTCCTTGTGTTAAAGTTGTAAGTGATGTAGAAAACAAATATTGTAGTGGGCTGTCTGATTTTTAGTTTCACTTTTTACTCATTTTTTCACTATAACCACATCCACAAAATGATGTTATGGTACTCATTGGGCAGTAATTGACATACTTCTACAAAGCATTCTGGGTAAGAAAAAAATTACTGTTTTAGAAAGGCATGTTTTACTTATGTTGTAGTTTCACTACCACATCTTATCATATCTTAAATTTTCAATGTAAGTTGCACCACCTGCATAACTTGTGCATTCATTTAGTTAGTGAAATATTATGGGTTTATTATTCATGATGTTTGGCAGAAGTTTTCAGCACTGGGGAAAAAAATTATAGAATTCAGATAAAAATGCCCTATCAACACAATAAAAATGTAAAAGCAGCACACTTTCAGCATCAAAACTTTATAGTATGGTATTTTACATGGTAACGAGGTCATGCCCAACTTCAAGAGTTTGTTGCTCATATTTGTTAAAGAAAGCAACCACTACACTTTAAGTCCTTTGTATGTATTTATTTGAATACCTATGTGCTTATTATAAAGATCAGTGCTACAGTATCATCCATAAAGAATGGGGATTGACCTCAGACATGTCTTATCATCTGGCCTAACTTCCAGAGCTTTGAACATCACCTGTGGGGGCTGGATCTGCAACACACTGGAAATGTATCAGATAGAAAGAAGGGAGTAGCTCAAACCAGCCACAAGCAAGATGTGTGTGGTAATTCTATGTGTTATACTAATAAGAGTGACTTTTAAAGTGATAAGTAAGCATTTGTGGAGTTTTCCTGATTTTCTTATTTTTTAAAAAATTCATACATGTTGATTAGTGGTGATTTCTAGCCTGAGTATTTGGGTCTACTTCACATTGTCGTAAGCTGACAATATCATGTCTGATATTGTCGGCATGACAGTATCGAAAGTGAAGAACATTGTGCAAGTAAACGGAAATCTCCGTAAGGGGAGATTTCCGTTTACCTCAATGTAGTGCGTCTCGGAGTTGGTATATTTAAGTAGGGGGGTGCAGGGGGGCTTACCCCCCTGCCTGCGCCATTTAGTTTTTTTTTTAATTTGTTTTTTTTTTTTTTTTACGTTATTCGATGTTTTACTTATGACTGCGGTGGTGGTGCTGCGGTAGCGTTGTCGCCTCACAGTTAGACGTTGCCCGTTCGATTCTCAGTTAAAGCGTCTACTGTGTGACGACATGCGTGAATGGGCGTTCCTTCGTTAAAGGTTGTGCGTTAGGCCCGGCAAGCCAGCATGTAAAACTCTACTGCCAATCATTAGCGGACCGGAGTTCCGCTGTGGCGACCCCTAACCGGGAAAAGCCGAAAGACGCACATTCGATGTTTTACTTAATCGATCAATAAAGTTTGACCTTTATTGATTCGATTAAGTAAACTTTCAATAATGTGATATAGAAGTGAGTATTTTTAGACTGTGTATTCTGTTGGTTTTCTAAGGCTGCTAATCCTCATGGGAAAAAGAAAAAAAAACAATAATTATATCTAAAACAGTGTACAAAGGATTAGTCCAGATAAAATCACGTTAGCTAGCAGATCAAGGAGACTGTCTCTGATGCCATCCGTGTGGGAGGAATAAAGATGCCTTGTTGAAGTTGCAAGTTTATTTTGTTAAGTAGGTAGCTGGACAAGTGTTCTGTATTAGAAAATAACACATGCCCAGCTACCTACTTAACGGAATAAACTACTTGAAACTTCAACAAGACGTCTTTATTTTTAGTTCTGCTAGCTAAAGAAGTGATTTTATCTGGACGAATCCTTTGTGCTCTCGTTTCTTGTTAGTCCTGTCACCGTTTGGATCACAGGTTGGAATACCAGACCTGACTCAAGCTTCCTGGATTACCTCTGTTTTCAGTAATTGTATCTGTGGAAGACAGTTCTCACTGAAGGATTTCCACTTTATAAACTCAGTAGCTTTTTTACCTTTGGGAGAATTACATTTAAGACTTTGGTCCTGTTTTAAACAGAAAACTTTGTAGAGTATGATGAAGAATCTGAAAGCCTTTTTGGAGCACTGAAAGGGCCTGGCCTAGCGCTAGGGAAAATACATTTATTTTACTTGAGTATGATTTCAAAACTACAAATAAAAACAAATGTATAAACATAGTATGTGTCTATATTCCCCCAGGTAATAACTCAGGGACCCTAGAAGACATCCTCTACTGGCTATCCAATGCCTACCCCCAAGAGACCGTTGTTCTAGGGGACCTCAGTATAGATTGGAATACCTGCACTGCAGAGACCCCAACCACCCATGTAAAAATACATGGTTTTACACAAACTATAACCTCCCCTACTAGGATCAGCAAGTCTAACAATAAAGAAAGTTTCCTAGACTGGCTACTAATTAATACCCCCCACCACATGTACAAATCAGGTACTCTCCCTGAAGATCTAATTGATCATTTCTTAACGTATACTATCAGGCATAAAGTTGAATGTCCACATCTACCCACCTATAAAACAATAAGAAATAACAAAAACTTCAACCTTAATAAATTCTTAGAAGAACGTAAATTATGCAGTTGGTCAATTCTAAAACAACTACCATTAGATGAGGCAGTAACACACTTTAATAACACATTCCTGGCCATCCTTGACAACTGTGCACCTGCACACTCTATTAGAATTAAAACAAAAATTGCCCCCTGGCTCACTAAATAAACCAAACTAAAGATAATCCAAAGAAACAATGCCTGGAACACCTGGTGCTCCTCTAAAGCCCTACAAGATCAACTCAAATTTTGACAATATAGGAATGGTGCAAAAAAATCCATATTACTACACAAAAAAATCTATTCCTGCCATTTACAGCAGAAACACCACAACAAACCACAGAAGTTCTGAGCAGGTATTAACAAACTCCTCCAGCCAGGGCAATCCACAACTCCAACCTCCTCAACCCCAACCCAAATAACACCAGAGTCCATTGCCAACACCTTCAACAGTTTCTTAACAGAAACCATCCAGAGCCTTGCTAGCAAACTTAAACCCACTTGTCCTAACGCTGAAACCCCTAAACCCAGTGACATTCTCTCCTTTAGCTTCCAAAAAGTTCCAACTTCACTCATTAGAGCCCTAATTAAAAAACTCAAACCAACCACCCTTTCAGCTAACCTCCTCCCTGCAGACTACCTGCAAAAAGCTGCTGATGTTATAGCATACCCTGTCACTGTTTTGATAAACAGAACCATAACTGAAGCCTCTATCCCCTCTATCTGAAAAATATCACATCTTACCACTCCACAAAGGAGACAGCTCCATGGAGCTGTCAAACTATAGACCGATAGTTAGCCTTTCCCCTCTGGCTAAAATTATGGAAAAGTGTATCCATAAACAACTCTTACACTACCTTATTCAACATAATCTTCTGTCCAACTCCCAGCATGGATTTAGACCACAGCACAGTACCACCTCAGCCCTCCACTCCTTTTCTAATGTCATAAATTCCAACCATAACAACAACAAACTATCTTCTGGCCTGTTTCTCGATCTTTCCAAGGTCTTCCACATGGTTAACCACCAGCTACTCTTACTTACCCTAAATAAAATATCCCTAAACAACCATGCCATACAATGGTTTCAGTCTTATCTTAGTGGAAGACAGCAGGCTGTCCTTTGGCAGGACATCCTCTCCACCCTTCTCTCCATTACCCTTGGTGTCCCCCAAGGCTCCATATTAAGTCCCCTTCTTTTCTCCCTCTTTATCAGTGACCTCCACACTGTATTCCCAGACGCAACCTCTATACAATATGCCGATGACTCCACCTTGATTTGCTCAGTATCTACCCCTACAGATCTCCTTAGTTTAACCCAGAAAATCTTTAATACAGTGGAAAACTGGATCACTAATCAACAGCTGATATTAAACCCTAATAAAGTAAAGCTATTGCTCTTCTCCCCTACTCACAAATCCTCTCAACCTTCGTTTACTATAACATCTAATAATGGGACCATAATCTCACCAGATATGTATACCAAACTCCTGGGTGTTATAATAGATAACAATCTCAAATATGATATGCATGTAAACCAAAGTATTAAAACCGTTAATAAAAAACTTGGCTCCCTATACAAAAACAAACCTTTTCTCACCCCTCTAACTAGGACTGCCATTGCCTGTACCCATCTGCTTTCAACTCTACTCTGTGCCTCGCCAATACTCACTAGCTTGAACAAAACTGATCTCAGCAAACTCTCTAGCTGCCACAATCACATTGCCAGGTTTGCTACAGGAACTCCCTACAGGCCACACCATTGTCAAAACCTAAACCTCTTAGGATGGCTAGAACTCCCCAGGCTAATTCAATATAATCAACTTAGTGTAGCATTCAAGGTTGTTAACCATCCAGAAAAAAACACCCTTCCTTAAAAACATTATCCATCCCTACAAAAATGCTAGGCTACTTCATTCAACTACAAAACTTTTAGGTCAGTCTGTTAAAGCTAACAACCTATCTGGAGAATCTTTGTTTGCAAATTCAGTAGACAAAACCTGGAATTCTCTCCCATCTGACCTTACTCTGAATCCCTCCCTTAATCAGTTCAAAATAAATCTAACCCAGTATTTTAAAACTCACTGGTTATGTCCTTGCTCTAACCCTGACTAAAGCCACATCTACTTCCATATCCCTGCAATTTTTATTCACAGCGATTTACCTCTTACACTAAAAGGTTTGAAAAGAGAAACTGTAACATCTTTGCAGATACTCTGTATATAGTTGCACCTATAGGTTTGATAAGAGAAACTGCAACATATTTGTATATTTTTCTGAATATAAACTGTATGCTTCATAGGCTTGAAATGTGAGACTGTAACTTGTATATTAATACAATATGTTTGTGCATATACTGTAACTTGCTTGACTTTGTCTGTTTGTAAGTTTGGAGCTTTTCTCCCCGGGCCTCTGCTAAAAATGGACATGTATCCAGTCGGACTATCCCAGTCAACAAATGTAAAATAAATAAATAAAAATAAAATATTTCCACTACAAGGACGCCTTAGTATCTGTACCTGAAGGAAATGAGAGTTAGGTACCACCAAGAGATGGAAAAACCCAGAAAAATGTATCTAAGGGCAAACTTCCTGAGGCTGTAGAGCCCCGATCACACCTATGCAGGCCTGAGGGCTCCAGTTTTGGTAAGTCTCCAGCTGTAGCTTCTTTTGCACAGTAATGTTTCAATGGCCTTTTGAAAGCTAACTGGATAGTCTTCTCTTGTAGTAGTCTGGCCTCAGTGGTTATTTCTGCTACATCACAGCCAGATGCTGGTCACCAGACACCTGCATTGGGCTAGCACATGGTGCAGACCCATGGGAAGGGCCTTTCATCTGAGATCTCTGTGATCGTCATTCAGCCTTTGTCTTTTCCCAGACAGTCAAGTAATATTTCCGAATTTAACCATCCATCCTCCTTCCTGGACACCTAGGAAACCTTCCTAGGTTTTGCATTAAACCTATTTTAAAAAGAAGACAGTTAACTTTGTAAATGTTTTACTTATTTTATGGCTAAACTGACTTTCAGTAACACTTTATCTGTATATCTGTCTTTAAACTGAAGTGCTTAATACAATTGTGTCATGTGATTAGTTTTGTGGTTTGAACTTACTGTTTAAATAGAGACATTTGATTTCTTTTTTACACACTGATGAAGGGTTGATCCTGAAAGCTTTGTGATTTTTTCCCTGTTTGGAATAACGCTGCATTTTACCTCAACATTTCCAGGCTTTGGATTTTTTTACTGTTATTTTGCATTTTGTATCCTGCGTGGTTTATCTAAGTGCTGTTCTTGTTTCTTTGAATGCTGAAGTAATCTGTCAGCAAAATATCATAATTTCTTGAGATTTTAAGTATTCCTTCCCTTATTACCTTTCTCACACTGTGTCTGTGGACACACCAGAAAACAAACTTTGTGCAAACCATCTCACTTACTGTCTGTACATTCAAGCACCTTGTTGACTGAGGGGCTAGCATAACTGACTAGCATTAGTATTTTATTTTCTGTATTTACAACTGTTTCATCACTCTTTTGTTTAAACGTATGCCTGCATGTAAAGCAAGAAGTATATTTCTGTTTCTCCCATAGATGCTTTGAAGGACTTGTGCTGTGGTTTTAAGCCATATTTCTTTTCACAGCAGGTAATCTTTAGACAATAAATATACATTTAAAATAAATTTGTTATAAATTCACAACTGTTGAAAATGAATGGTTAAAGGAAAAGCTGTAAGTTTTTATGGTGGTTATTTAAGAAGTAATTGTGTCTGGATTTCCTGTTAGTTGTTTAATTGTACATAACTCAGTGACTCCCCTGTGACAGCTGCAAGGCCGTATGTTTTTCTTGTGCAGAGCCATTGACTTTCATGAGCATACTTTACTGTCGGCTGCAGTTACTTTTGTCTCCCTTCACTGCAGTGTGTTGTTAAGTTGCTTCTTTGCTAATGTGACTATGGCTTCCGTTCTTATGGTGTAGGTGGGTGATCGGCTTAGAAACTGTGTAGGTGAAGGGGAGAGCCTCTTTTGGCATTGATGCAGTCCTTTAATACTGCAAAGTTTACCCATGATGCTTAGTAGAAGTATTGTTACTTTGTAAGTAATGAAAGAGAAGTGTGGAAGAGGTGCTTGATTAAACAGTGTTGACAATGACAGTTTACAGTAAACCTGGAATGAAAATATTGAGTTCTTGCCTGGCCTGATCATATCAGAAATAATCTGAAGCTTCTGGACTGTGAAAAGGTGAGAAATCTTACATTCTTTCTCATACCTCTCAACTGTCCAGATTTTTGCAGAATGCCCAGATTTTTGCTGTATATTTTGGTCTGTTACTTATAAAATTTGTAGTTTTCTGGCAAGTCTCTGAGGGTTAAAGTCAATAAATAATGACATACATTTGAGTTTCATCCTTTATATCCTTCATAAACTACATGCTAACACAAATCTTATCATTAAGTTTATAAGAGCAATAGTTAAAAAATCTGCCCCTGTTTTCGGGCCTCTGTCCCCCCATTATTTTAGACTTTGTCCAGACTTTTTTTGCTAAGAGGTTGAGAGCTATATAATCTTTCTCTGCTTTACAAAGCAAAATGCATCAATACAGTGTAATATGATACAAAGTTTGTGTACTAAAGCTACAAGTGCAGTTATAATTAAGTAGAATTAAATCAACACTTGTGATAAATTAGATTGCAAAACTAAATGACGTTGATAAATGGTGGTCTTCCCCTAGTCTAAACACTTTACTTTTCATGTAACTGTAGCTTAGCTGGTCCTTCCTTTTACCTTTATTGGGTGTGGAACATTGACCATAGCCGTGAAGAATGAATCGGTGAGCTGCTGCATTGTGATAAGAAGCAGCTAATTGAACTACAGCGATAAGAGGAGAAGGGACTTCACTCGTTGTTAATTACAAGTAGCTCAATAGGTATTTCATCTTCTTACATTCCAGAGAGTAGTGTTTTAGCTCGACAGAAAGTAGAGAATGCACAAAAACTGTCAACCAGAAAAAAAAAATCACCGTGCATCTGTTCTGATTTGCCCAGATTAGTACTGCTTTGAGTCCTGCTATTTTTTATTTGGTAGTCCTTATTCACTGCCCTTCAGCTTCCTTTTGCCAGTGTGCAATTCCTCTTAAAACCATCAGCGTGCCTGAGAACTTTTAGGAGTTATTTCCATCACTCTCTTGGTGAAAAGTGAGTTTCCATATCTCTTTTTACATATCGTCTACTGGTATGAGACAGGTAGGTAGGAGCTTAGCTGGAGTGCTGTTGTGAAGTTTTTGGCTTAATTTAGTGAAGCCTGAACAATCAATGATCCATTTCTGACAGGCTTGAATCTTTGCAGGATTTACTTTTTTGTTGAGCAAGTTAAATTAAATGAAGGATATCACTTTGTGTTCAGCATTCTTTTAAATTTCTTCCATATCTGGCTGTAAATTAAACAGAATTGCAAGTATTAAGATCATCATATAATAGTACTGTAAAGTGTTAAGCATAATCTTCATGATGAGACCACAGTGTTGTCTTGTTTTTCAAGGTTCTGAACTGCAAGGTGAATTACCGTTTATAGAAATTGACCATTGTGCCATTCCCACTGCTAGCTTCTCCATGTGAGTTTCATTATTTAGCCATTAAAATAGAAAGTCATTCCTTTCCATATTAAAATAACCAAACCAAAAACTGCAAACAGAATTCCCAGATCGAGCTATTTTATTAAACAAATGTTCCATGGCCATAGTGGTGGGAGTTTTGCCTTTGCTAGTTAATTGTTTTGTTGTTCAGCCAATCTCCGTATCTTCCTCCTTTAGGGCTCCAGATTCTGACTAGTGGAGAGTACTGACTTAGAAACTGTCAAGTTATGTTTCTTCTTGGCATGCCAAGAGACTGCTGTCTGTAAAATAAAAAAAAAAGGGGGTTTTGTTTTTGGTGCTTTGTTACTAAATTATCAGTATTTCATTTGTTAAGCAGTAGCAGTTCCAGTAGTTGAACTTGTATGTAGAGTTCAAGGCATTGGTTCAGTACTTCATTGTTGTAATGCTCCTTTCCCAGATGACTGATACTTAAATGAGATTTACTTTGTGGAACACAGTCTTGTTTGCATTCCTTTTGTTGTTGTTGTTTTGTCTGTAACTATCCTGAGTGCAAACAAGAGTGTTTTGCAATTTTGATAATGGGTTGACATTTGAAAAACTGTGATCTGCAGTGGACAGAAGGTATGTTATTTTTTTTCTTGTAGTCGTGGACAGATTCTGCATTGATGGAATTATGACACTTTTGCAAGATAGCTGTTAGATGTGTCTAGAGTTCTCAGGTGTGTGAGCTAATTACCCCTGACATGTAGCAGTGATTATTCTGTGTGGTCTCAGCATTAGTACATTTACCAACTCCTGGGTAGAAAAATGTTGTCCATTGATTATTTGATACCTTCTCTGATGATTAGGGTTGTGAATACTCAAAGCTGATAATGAACCTGCAAGAGCTCACACTGCAGGCAGAAATGTGTCTGCTACTCTGATGGGGCCGTCATACGTTTACATTTTGTACAGTATCGAAGGAGACATTGTTATTATTCATGCAGTGTCTACAGGGTATGTATGATTTCAAAAATGTAAATTGATAGGTGGAAAATGTTTCATATAAAACCAGTTATGTCACCGAAATATGCAGCATTATTTAGTACGTTGTCTGTTATGTAATTACTTTCTACAGCACTTGGAACAGGCATCCTTATATAAAGGTTGAATCATAGTCTACAAAATTACCATTGAACTAGTGGCAGTTATGGAAAACATTGGTCCTTAGGTAAGTGCGAGTCCAGAAGAGTAAATGTATTGTTATATGGGCATACAGAGCTCAGTAAATGCTTTGGTGTTTTTTTTTTCCTACCTGCACAGTCTAGCATTAAATTGGTACATAGATAGATTGTCTGAAAGATGGATAAATGGAGAAAACGGTATCTATATTGTAAATTTCATTTGAAGGGTGGGTCTGACACTATTCATAATCCCATACACCTGTTTTTCTTTTTTTTTGTTGTTTTAGAGTATGTAGGGGTTAAAGGGGGTGCCACCCCCCTTAGCAAATAGAATTAACTTCAGAGGAAAAAAAAAAAAAAAACAAGACTACAAGTCAGCGCCGCTGCTCTGGCTGTATGAATTTCTTGTTTGACTGTCAGGAAAAGTGCAGTTGTGTACACTTACCATAAATGTAGATATTTGAGTGTATTCACTGTTGCAGTCATCACACTTGGGTTATCTGCCTCAAGGTACCCCTCAGTCGGCCTGAATACCAGAGACTTAGTATTTCTGCGTCGGTTGCTGTCACTCCAGGACTGACGTCAGGTCATCAGGGGTATAAAAAAAGGCAGCCGACGCCATTACATCAGTTTTTCTTGCCCCAAATGTCAGGAGACCCCCAAATAGGGAGCTAAGTTATGGTGGGGAAAACACCACAAGTAAAAAGTAAATACAATTACCCCTGAAGGGGGTGAGTAATAGACATAGAGAGGAGAGAAAGAGAGAGAGACAAGGGGCTGGAGGGAGGGAAGCCAGGACTGCAACAGTGAATGCACTCGAACATCTACATTTATGGTAAGTGTACACAACTGTACTATATTCTTCGTGTTTCTCTGTTGCAGTCATCACACTTGGGTAGATTCCCAAAGCTGAAGAAGGGTGGAGGCAGTCAAGACAAGTTGGAGCTGGCTAGTATGCCTTGCAGGACTGCTATTGCAAAACCCGCCCTGGATTTGGAAAAGATAGGCAGGTGGTAGTGCTTGGTGAAGGTGTGTACAGAACTCCAGGTAGCAGCTTCCATGATGTCCCTGGTAGGGACTCCCCTGAGGAATGCTGTAGAGGTAGAAGTTGCCCTAGTGGAATGTGTTCTGACCCCCTGAGGGGTTGGTTTCCCATGGTGCTTGTAGTAGAAATGGATGCAGTGTTCTATACATTTGGAAATTGTTTGTTTTGAAATGGCCTTGCCCTCTGCCCCTAGTGCAAAGCTGACTAGTAACTGGTCAGACTTCCTGAAGGGCTTAGTCCTATCAAGGTAGAATCTGAGCTGTCTGTGCACGTCCAAGGAGTGCAGGATCCTTTCCCGTTTATTTTGAGGAGTAGGGAAGAAAGTTGGCAGATGGATAGATTGGTTGAGAGTCACACTGGACACCAATTTAGGCATAAATGAAGGGTTAGTCCTGAGGGAAACCCTGTCAGCATGGAAAATAATGAAGGGTTCCACAGCCATAAATGCTTGTAGCTCAGACACTCTTCTAGCTGAAGTGATGGCCAGAAACAAGGCTGTTTTCCAAGAGAGGAATTTTAACTTTGCTAATGCTGCAGGCTCAAAGGGTGGAAGTGTTAGCTTTTCCAGTACAAAGTTAAGATCTCAAGCAGGGGTGGGTGCTCTCCTTGGCGACCTTAAGTTGTTTGCCACTCTCAGGAACTGTTTGATAAGAGGGTGAGAGAAGAGGTGGCTCAGTGTTGTAATGAGCTGAAATGGCAGAGGCATGGATCTTAGTGGAGGAGAAGGATAGGCTCCTGTGGAGTAGATCTGATAAGTAATCCAGGATTAGAGGCAGGGAGGGCAGGGTTGTGTCCTCTCCTTTAGATTGAATCCAGGAGCAGTACCTTTTCCACTTTATCAGCATAGGATTTCCTTGTACTGGGTCTCCTGGCTTCATGAATGACGCCCAGCACCTGCTTGCTTTGGCTGGTTACTGGGGGAGAATTCAAGGAATAAGCCAGGCTGCAAGATTTAGGGTTTGCAGTTGCGGATGCAAGATCTGTCCCCCCTGCTGAGAGACCAGGGTTAGGTTCTGGTGTAGGTGCCAGGGTGGCACCGGTGACAAGCTGCGCAGGAGTGGGTAACAGTGCTGGCGTGGCCAGTCCTGGGCAATCAGAATTGTCCTTGATCTGTCCTGTCTTATCTTGAGCAATACTCTTGAGAGAAGGGGCAGAGGGGGAAAGGCATAGATTGAGAGATTTACCCACTGGAAGGATAGGGCATCCACTTTCCAGGCCCTGCTGTGAGGTTTCCTGGTGCAGGATTTGCTGAGCTGGTGATTGCAGGGGGAGGCAAAGAGATCCACCTCTGGGGTCCCCCATTTCTGAATCAGAAGGTTGAAGGTGCTGGGCTGTAATTACCACTCATCTGGGTCTAGGAGATTTCTGCTTAAGTCGTCTGCCAGTGAGCTTTGTTTTCCTGGCAGGAATTGAGCTTGCAGATGGACCTGCATATCCAAGGCCATGTTCCACAGAGCCATGGCTAGCCTGCAGAGTGAGTAAGAGTGGGTTTCCCCCTGCTTGCTGATGTACCACAGAACTGTGGTGTTGTCTGTTTTTATTAGCAGGTGTCCTGGTGAGAGTAGGGATCTGAAAGCTGTCAGAGCGTGCTGCACGACTAGCATCTCTTTTTGGTTGATATGCAGATGAATTTGACTTGGGCTTCAGTGGCCCTGAATGCACTTGCCGTCCATGTGTGCCCCCCAGTCATAGTCTGATGCTTCTTTGGTTTAGGTCTGGGCGACATGGGGTTAAGTAAAGGGTAGCCCCTTGTTGTGGTTGCATGCTGCTGCCCACCAAAGAAACTCTGTCCTTAGACAGGGTATGATAGGAATGATGGTTTCCAGGTCCTGAGAATGTTGGCACCAAAGACTTTTTAAGTACCATTGAAGTTTCCTCATATGCAGTCTGGTATATAGAACTAGTAGGATGCATGAGGCCATGAACCCTAGGGACTGCAGGATTTTCCTTGTGGATAGCTGGGTTCTGGTGGCCATTTGCGTAAAATAGTCTGTCAGATAGGCTTGTTTTTCTGGAGTGAGAAATGCCATCTGGGATGCTGTGTCCAAGCTTGCTCCCAGGAATACAATCTTTTGACTGGGGACTAGTTTTGATTTCTTTTCATTGATGGTGTACACCAGGGAGGTTAGAAGGTTTTTTACAAATGTCATGTGCTGCAACAGCATTTCCTAACTGTCTGCCTGAATCGGGCAGTCATCCAAGTATGAGTAAATTTTAATATTTCCCTGTCTGCAATAAGCAATGGCTGGAGCTAGGCATTTTGTGAATACTCTGGGAGCAGTGAATAAGCCAAAGGGAAGTGCAGAGAACTGATAATGCATAGATCCTGCCCTGAAGCATAGATATTTCCTGCATGACTCCCTTTTAGGGATGTGCAGATAGGCTTCTTTTAAGTCTAGGGTGACAGACATCTTTGGCTAGCATAGGTAGAAGCTGCTGCAGGGTGAGCATTTTGAAGTTTGGTACCACCAGGAAGGTGTTGAGAATTGAAAGATCTAGGATTGGGTGCCAAGTGCCCTGTTTTCTGAGTACCAGGAAAACTCTGGAATAGAATCCTTGACCTATCTGTTCCGAGGAACATTTTGAATTGCCCCTATAGAGAGCAGGGATTGAACTTGGTTTTGTGCCTTTGCCCACTGGTTTGGAGGAAGGTCTGGGAACCCATTTGGGGTTGGCAGTGAGTGGAAGTAAAATGTGTAACCCTGGGATACAATGTCGAGGAACCATCTGTCTTTGGTGATGGAAATCCAGTTTTTTACATGAAGGGCAAGTTTTCCTCTTAAGAGCGCAAGCAGTTGAGCAGATTTGGGGAGTGGAGTTGAGAAGTCATTGGGAATTCTTTCGGTAAGGGGCTGACTTAGCACTCCCTGCTTTAGAGGTGGAGGCACTCCATTGCTTAGATCTCTGCATACCCTGAGACTGTAGTCTGGGGGGGTCTGTTTCCCCTGGGTCTAGTGTGAGATGGCCTTGAGGTGGCTGGAAAGGACCAATGTTTTGAGGGGCAATGACTACTGAATCTAAGAGGCTGTACTTGCAAGAATCCTTTGAATGTCCACATAGATTTAGCTTTTTCTTCCATTTTTTTAAGAACCTCTTCTGCTTTGGTGCCAAACAGATTGTCCTTGTTCAAAGGAGCATCTAATAACTTTGATTTGACATGGTCTGGCAAGGTCTGCTCCTTAAGCCAAGCATGCCTTCTCAGTGCAGAACCAGTGACTGCTGCCCTGCAAGATGCTCCTAGGGCGTCAAAGCCACACTGCAGTGTATGCTTGCGGAATGCATAAGCTCTTGCAATTCTTTATTTTCTGCACAGTCTGTAAAGGTAGCTATTTTTTGCTTAATAAGTTCCATAATATGTTGTTGGTATTTCAGCATGTGAAACTGACAATTCAAAGCCCTGATGGCAAGAGTTGCAGAGGTATATACTTTCTTACCCCATCTGTCCAAAGCTCTGGAATCCCTGTCCGAAGGGGTGGGATTCTTAGCTGTAGTTGCTTTGATACCTTTAGGCCCCTGGAAAATGACCTCTGGGTCAGCAGAGGATTTTTGAAAAGGAATTTGTGAGAGTCAGGTATTCTGTAGTACCTGTCTGGTTTCCTAGGAGCAGGGGGTAAAGTATCAGGAGTAAGACTGGATTCCATAAAGACATCATCAACTTCCAGGACTGGGGGTATTGCTAAAGGCCTATGTTGTGGCAAGTCTAGAAATGCTCTGAGTCTCTTTTTGGACTGAGGATAGTCTTGGCATTCCCGATGGAAATGCTCTCTTAAAGTATGTAAGGTTTTACCAGATGAAAAATCCTCTGGAGGAGAGGCAGAGGGAATGGATTCCTCTGCATCGGAACCCTCATAAGCAGATAAGGGCATGTCTTCATAATCAGAACCCTCAGAGTCATCGGACTCTTGGTCTTTTGAAGCTGCTGGAGACTGATCTCTTTTTCTCTTAGCAGGGGAAGGCTGACTTCCCCTAATCAGCTTAATAAGGTCTTCTGCCATTCTAAGCATTTGATGTTGTGGCAAGAGAGCAGGTGCATGCGCCTTGGTCGTCAGTTTTCTAGGCATAGCGCGTACTTTTGGCCTTAGAAACTTGGTAGTTTTAGAGAGAACTGAAGTCGTTGGTTTGTGTCGAACATCGGTAGTGCAAAGAACTTCCTCAGAAGCCAATGCCTGAGCAGCGGCTCCGGACCCATCCAAGGTAGAGACATCTGTAGGTTCCATAGTCGAAGAAGAGTCTCGCGGCATACCGGACAATGAACGGGTCTCGGTAGAGGCCTGCGAATCCATTGAAGTGGGCATCAGGGGCTGCGAAAGTGCCTCACTGAGTACCGGCAAACTGGCGACTAGCTTAACGGAAGCGTCGTCAGCAGCATTGGACCTGTGCGGTCTGTCTTTATCCTTACGTTTTTTCAGAATATCAGTAGTCGGATGGCTTACTGAATCCATTTCGGAATACAGAGATCGAGAACGAAAGTATTTAGCGACAAAAAGGGCCCAACGACGAATGGCTCAGGCGTTGAACAAGGCACAAAACCGACAGCGAGGTACGTCTAGTCTGGCCCTAAACAGGTGACGCGTAAGAATGAAAATCTCAGTGTGGTATTTGCTTTCCACAGACAAGACAATTGTTAACTTTTTCTGACCGGTTAGAGCAAGAAAAAAGGATCCCCAACAGGGTACTTAGCTTTAGAAGACTTCAGGGTGATTCAATTCGTAAATGAAAACTCAGGTAGTGGCCGACCGGCACTCATGCGAACTGATTCTTCTTCGGGCTCCTCGGCAAGGAAGACTGATGTAATGGCGTCGGCTGCCTGTTTTTATACCCCTGATGGCTTGACGTCAGTCCTGGAGTGACAGCAACCGACACAGAAATACTAAGTCTCTGGTATTCGGGCCTACTGAGTGTAACCCAAGTGTGATGACTGCAACAGTGAAACACGAAGAACATCTGCTGCTCCTCCAGTCAATGTGTACTTATCAGAATAGCATGTCAGCTGTTAAACTATGCTGCTGGTATAACAGTTTCATACAAAGAAAAAAACGAGAAAGTCCACAACTCTCCATTAATCTCCAGGCTAGGCTCATGTCCCTAAATTAGGAAAAGTGTGAGACACCTCTTAATCTTTCTGCTGCAGTATAATAATCATACTATTGGAAATGTGATTATAGTCACATCTATTGAATGACTTGCAAGCAGCACTTCTGAGTGATGAAGTAAAGTATGCTGTGCAAACTTTTTTTACTCCAGGACATGTAAATGAGAGCATTGTAAGACGGAATAGTGCATTAAATACTAAGAGTACGGGGCATACATGTGCTGTGGTTCAGATGTGAGCTGTGTGGTTCTGCTTTTGGCACTATAAACAAATAACGTAGGCAACTGTGAACAGATTTCCGATTGTAGCCAACTTATGTGGTGAAGAGATGGATGTGAGAAATTTGCCTTGAGCAAAGAAAAGCAAAAGTGGTGAAATGAGTCTTGATGTCCATGTCAACAACACGTAAGTAGTTATGATCAGAGAAACCTGTTCATAATTGTCATACATGTACATGGAGCTTCCACTGCTACAGTGCTCTACTAGTACAGACGAAAAATACGGTTGGTGTGCAGCGTGTTTTACAGCTTTAAAAGCTATGAAACACGCTGATTTCACATTGATTGCAGCCAGAAGGAAAGTGTACTTTTGATGGCCTAACAATCTGGTAAACACTTCAGTCTGTTTATATTTATTGATTGGTTGATTGATTATTTGATTACAACATTTAAAGCTGTTAAAGTATGTTTCAGAGGTAGTTAGTATACTGTCAAATAGATTGTTAAGGAGCTTTACCCAAATTCCCAATTGCCCCAAAGCACTGTCTGGTTAAGTGACTTGCTCAATGTCATACAGTAGGTAAATGAAGGCTGAGGGACTCAAACTATGTACAGGAAGTAGCTTGTCAACAGCTCATGCTTTTAATTTGCTGCGCTAACTGACACACAAAACTACTACCATGCTTTTAAACAGCCATGGTAGGACTCAAACCTACAATCTTCTCATCTAAAGTCAGGATGCCTTATTCATTAGGCAGCATGGCCAACATTTCCCAGTTGTGTCAGTGGTTTTCTGTGTTAGATTCTGTGAATGTTTTAGCTCAAAACTAGAGCATAACAGCTCTGAAAGTTGCATAATAAAACTCATTATACACCTATTTAACATCAGAGAATTGCATAACAAGTTTGTTGTCGTCGTCTCCCCACCCCCCCCCGAGTTCAGTCAGTACACTCCATGTACTACAAACATTTTTTGCTCTTCCCATGCTTGCATATGTAATCTTACTTATTCTTTTTGAAAAGAAACACATATAAATGAAATTGGACAAGAAGTGCACATTTTTACAGTGTCATACATTTTTTATCAGAAATTCATTAACGCTGAATGAATTCCTATTTGCAATGTAATTGGAAATGTCTGTATTCAACCAGGAATGTATTCAAGCACACAAACTTCATTTTGCCAGAGGCCTTAAGTAACTGATTTGTTTTGCCTCTAGCTGTACTGAGGTCAGCAAGGTGAAAATCTCATTCTCATGTATGTGTGTAAGGTAGGTCCCATTTTTCAAAGGCAGTAATGAGAGGACTGGGAAAAACACTCGAAATAAAATGCAGTGCACACACACACACACACACACACACACACA
Organism: Protopterus annectens; assembly: GCF_019279795.1. Lineage (NCBI taxonomy): Eukaryota > Metazoa > Chordata > Ceratodontiformes > Protopteridae > Protopterus > Protopterus annectens. The sequence continues at coordinate 87,209,257 of NC_056732.1, read as the reverse complement.
CACACACACACACACACACACACACACACACACACATACAGTATTTATTAGCAGTTAATGTTACCATAAAATATTAGTGAAAATTAGGAAGGTGAGTTTTTATCAGAGTTTACATTTCTTATCTTTAGACGTCTTGTTTCTTTATGTTCCTCTCTTTTCAACATTCATAATTTAGTTTGGTTTATTGGTTCCTTCTTGTTACAGCTGTGTAGAATGTCTGGTCTGTAGCATCAGTTTTAGTCTTGTAGCTGCCTATCCCTTTGGTGCTTGATGGGTGAGCTGAAGGGTTGGCTTCTGCATTCATGATTATGGGTCTACTATGGATCTCTAGGTTGTTAATAAGTTTCATGATGCAGTCTTGGGTTTGTTTCCTCCAATTTCCACTTGCAAACTGCATGACTCTTGAGTAAATCAGTTAAACAGCTAGTGCTCCTGGACCTCTTCAGGAAATGGATATTTGTGTCCAGTGAATTAACCTAGTTAGCAGTTCAATAAATTTGGACAGCTTTTTTTTTTCTCGGGAGCTGTACATCTTGGAGAACAGTGATATGTTAATATGTGCGGGGCTAGAGGTACGATTGCCATTACGTCTGTCTTTTTTGTTTCAAAGCATAGTGTACCTGTTGTGCATGCTATTGTACCATGTGTTATATTAAATGTAAGCAACATTTTTTATTAGTGATCAGTGCAAGAAAATAGGGTTGAAGTCATTCACTGCCCATATAGTGTTGTCTTAAGTTATGACCATGATTTTTTTTCTGCCCTGAATTTTAAGACAGTAAAAAGGAAGTAAAGCTGTGCTGGTCCTCAAACAGAAAACACTGGATCATACAGGTGATGTGATATCTTTTACTAGAGCAACCACGGTTTTACAGTTAATTGAGTTTTCAGACTGTCCAAAAATGTAAGTGACTGCATACTATTATCTGGGCTAATAAAAGAAAGTAAGCAACTTTTAGTTTCCTGATAATCCAGCATCAGAGGTATATAAAAAAAACACCTTTGGGGGTAGGGAGTAAGGAGGCATGGGGGTGCAGAATGATCATTCACATAAGTGCTAAGGGCAGCAGAGGGGGTGGTATGGGATTGAGGTGACTATGGAGTAGCACGGGGGGGGGGGTTGGGATGACAGGGTTGGCATGGGGAGTACCACAGATTCCTTCACTTAAGGCTCCATTTGACATAAGGATGGTCCTGTTCACCAGGGTCAATTTTTTAATGAAATAATTGAACTTGGGAATTCTGTTTACTATTTTACCTTGGTTGTTTTACAGTTTTCTGAAGTAAAGTTACATTTTATATTATTTTTCTATATTCCAGTATGTTGTCCAGCCTTAACTAAAAATCAAGTGGGGACTGGTGTTATAACTATGAGGGCATTTGTTGATAGTCCTCGGTCGGGTAATACTTCTGTACCAGTCAGGATTTGACATTTTGTTTTTCAGTAAAATTCTATATTTCGGAATTTCCATGAGTCGGTGAGTCCAGATGATGCATGCAGTAATGTAATATGCCAAAATCATAGTAGTTCCCATCCTCAGAGCCCACTAGTTCATTCTGTGTCTGTCAGAGTTTAGAACTTGAAATTTTCCCTGTAGCCTGCCATTTCTTTTTTTTTTTTTTTTTTGGGGGGGGGTGGACTGTCAGTGTCTAGATCTTTATCCTTGTTTATGGTGGCAAAGTACAGTGTTTTCATGCTTAATTAAATGTTTATGTGGCCACCAGACTTCCAATAAAGACTTGCACTGGTATTATCTATAATGCATTAGGAGAGAACATGATGTTAAGTGTCAGATGTTCAGACCAGTTACTTGATGCCAAAATTGTGAAAAAATGCTTAGCCTATTCCACAAAGATGACAGCAGGTGAGAGCTCTTCATGTGGGTAAGGTGGGTAATTCTTCCTCTCATAGCCCTAGGCATTTGGAATGTACCTTACAAGACACCTGCAACAGCTGGAAAGACCTCAGAAGTACCTCACCAAGAGGATCACTGGCCTCAAACAGATGCCCTGTGCAGCTCGACTGAAGAAATTACAGCTGTACTCGGTTGCATACCGCCTACTCAGAGGTGATCTCTGCCTGACATACAAGGCCATGTCCAACCCAGAATTAA